>NC_090320.1:178799351-179100160 GCF_040869045.1 Eurosta solidaginis
GTGTTTCGTGGAAGGAGGAAATGCTTTATGCACTGACCGGGATATTTAAGCCTCACTGCGAGACTCTCCGAGTGTAGGACTCCCTTCTTCCATGAAGGCCTACCCACTAAAACCTAACCTCCCACGGCCCGCGCTAATCCCCGTACCTGGGACCGCGTTTAGCATTACTTCGGGTACGGGTGCGCGCTACGTGAGCTCTATGGCTACTCTCACGCTAATGGGCTAGGCATCCGTCTTCTCGTTTACTGGTAAGTATATGCCTCACAATATTAAAATAAAAAACCAAACACAGGAGAATGAAATGGCGTTCAATCCATTTGTAGGAAGAAAGCTAGCTCGCTCTCCAGAAGGGCGTGGCCCATCGGCTGGGGGCCTTAACATTTCGTCGCAAGTGGTAACGAAACCCAAAGGAGCGGAGGCCGAAAGCAAGCAAGGAGCGTTGTCGCCGGGTGCTACACCGAAGCTTTGCAAAAAGTACTCCGACAGCAAGGCTCAAACGGCACACCATTATTAAGTGAGCTAATTAAGCAGGCGTCAGCTGCGTTAAATCAGCAAAACCCCCCTGGAGAGAAAAAGATGACCAAGCTAGGCAAGGCGATTGAGGACTTGATGCAGTTCTTCATAGGGCGTAATAATATACACGCGGAAATCAAGCGCTTGGCCTCCGTAATAAAAGTGCTGTACATCGAGTCGGCCCTAGAGGTAAAGAATTTAGAGCAAGGCTCAAAAGGCACACCATTATTAAGTGAGCTAATTAAGCAGGCGTCAGCTGCGTTAAATCAGCAAAACCCCCCTGGAGAGAAAAAGATGACCAAGCTAGGCAAGGCGATTGAGGACTTGATGCAGTTCTTCATAGGGCGTAATAATATACACGCGGAAATCAAGCGCTTGGCCTCCGTAATAAAAGTGCTGTACATCGAGTCGGCCCTAGAGGTAAAGAATTTAGAACATAAATTGCGTGCAAGCGAATGCGCCAAGGATAGAAGTCCATCACCCCCAGGAAAGCGACCGAGGAATAATTCGTACTCGACCAAGGAGAACAACGTGGTAAAACCCACTACTACTCTAAAAGATGTCTTACCAGGGCACGTGGGTGGACACAAACGACGGCAAGAAACGCAAGAGAAGACGGAGCGGAAAGAGGAAACTGCAGCCCAAAAGACGGGAGAGTGGCAGTTAGCCAAAAAGAAGAGCAAGAAAAAATCACTTAAGGCTAGGCCGGATGCAATCATCATTTCCAAGGCGGGGGATGCGACGTACGCCGACATATTGCGTAAAGTGAGAAGATGCGACGAATTAAAATCCCTGGGTGATGACGTCAAAACGATTAGAAGAACGGCGAAAGGAGAGCTGTTACTAGAGCTGAAAAAATCGCAAGATGGGAAAACAAGCGCGTACCAAGCAGAAATTGAAGCGGTACTAAAGGACTCAGCTAAAGTTATAACAAAGTCCCAAATGGTCACGCTACAGTGCAGAGATCTCGATGAGATTACTACGCCCGAGGAGATTTGCAACGCCCTCCACCAGCAATGCAACATCAAACTTCCAGATGTGGCTGCCATAAAAAGCATACGCACAGGGTACAGTGGCACGAAGTCGGCACTTATAAGCCTTACAGCGGATGATGCCAAGGCGGCTCTTAATACGCAAAGAATCCGGGTAGGATGGGTTTCCTGCCGAATTAGAGAGCTCAAGCAAGAAAAACGCTGTTATAGGTGCTGGGGCTACGGGCATATAGCTCAGAAATGTAAGGAGACTGTAGATAGGTCTAGCCTATGCAGGAAATGCGGCCAGGAAGGTCATAAGGCTGCAAGTTGCGAAAATGCACCGAAATGCGCGCTATGTGGGGGACAACATTCAGCAGGCAGTTTTAAATGCCCACAACGAGAAGGCAGCAAAATGACTGTCTCATGAGGGTATTGCAGCTCAATTTAAACCATTGCGAGGCAGCCCAAGAGCTATTATCCCAAACAGTCTATGAAGGAGGATATGACATAGTGGTACTCTCTGAACAATACAAAAATCGCCAGGAGCAGGGTTGGCTCTCAGATTCAGCAGGGAAAGCCTCAATTTGGGCACCAGGGAAATTTCTCCCACAGGAAATTATGATGCCAACGGTAGCAGGATTCACGTTGGCAAAAATCAACGGTATATACGTCTTCAGTTGCTATGCCCCTCCGAGCATGACCATCGCCGAGTTCGAAGACATGATATAGGGGATCACCATAGAAGCACGAGGTAAACACCCGCTTTTAGTGTGTGGAGACTTCAATGCATGGTCATCTGTGTGGGGAAGTAGACGAACCAACGAAAGAGGGAGAGTTCTCCTCGAAAGTCTTACTTCTTTGAGGCTAGAACTCCTAAATGAACCAGGGATATATACCTTCGATACAGGTACCAGACGATCCATTATAGATCTCACCTTCGCTAGCAGCGAAATAGCAAGACGAGCAAAATGGTCCATAAGCAACGTCTACACACACAGCGACCATAAAGCTATTAGCGTAGAGCTGCTCGAAACTCCACGAACGGTAGCAGCAAGACATCGACAAAGTAGGAAATGGAAACAGCACCTTTTCGACCCACAAATATTTGACATTATCTGGAAGGACGCCATAGTACGAGAATCGCATGCGGAAGACCAGTCGGTTCAAATCACTAAGTTGCTATGTATGGCATGTGATGCTGCCATGCCCAGAAGTCGCGGAAAAGCACAGCGCACTCCGGTATATTGGTGGAATGACGAAATTGCGGAAGAGCGTAGAAAATGCCACAAAGCACGAAGAACAGCGCAGAGGGCACGCTCATCACCACGATATGCAGAGCTACACAGCACCTATGTCGCACAAAGAAAGGCACTTAAAAATGCCATAAAAAAGAGCAAGAAGTTATGCTTTAGGGAACTGCTGGATAATGTCGACCTAGATCCTTGGGGATCAGCCTACAGAACTGTGATGGCCAAAGTTAAAGGACCGATATCACAGCAACCTACGTGCCCGATACTGATGAATATTATTGTTGAAACACTTTTCCCGGCGCAAGATCGCTGGACTTATCCAAGCGAGGATCTAGAAAGTACGGAAATTCCGCAAATTACAGAGCAAGAGGTGCTGGACGCTGCAAAAAGAGTTGCTGATAACAAATCCCCAGGACCCGACGAAGTACCAAACATAGCCCTTAAAGCCGCGATTACAACTAGGGCTACATTATTTACTGATCTTTTTAAAGCCTGTATGCAAGAAGGCGTGTCCCCTCGCCCGTGGAAACGACAAAGACTTGTCCTATTGCTGAAACGTGGTAAACAGCCGGACCAACCATCCTCATATAGGCCACTTTGTATGCTGGATTCCCTAGGGAAGATTTTCGAGCGTATAATTAGTGAGCGCCTACAGCTGACTCTAGAAAGACCAGGTGGCTTATCGAATAGTCAATATGGATTTCGCAAATCAAGATCCACCGTAGATGCAATACAAACAGTCGTCAATATAGCTAGAGAAGCTATCTCTGGAGGCCAAAATAAAAGGAAGTTCTGTGCACTGATTATGTTGGACATCAAGAATGCTTTTAACACTGCGAACTGGATGCAGATAATGGCAGCGCTGCAAAGCTTCGGCACTCCAGCTTACGCAGAATTATAGGTAGCTATCTTAAAGACAGAGTACTTCTTTTTGACACGGATCAAGGAGCTAAAGAGTACAAAATCACAGGAGGCGTCCCACAGGGATCTGTTCTCGGTCCAACGCTTTGGAATGTAATGTATGACGGGGTGCTAAAGATTGATCTACCAGAAAACACGCAAATTGTGGGATATGCTGATGATATTGCAGTGGTAGTAGTGGCCAAGAAACTGGACCTGCTTCAAGCATTATGTAATGACGCCGTAGCAAGAATAAAGGAATGGCTGACCAATACAGGACTGAAGTTGGCTAGCCAAAAGACGGAAGTGGTATTAGTAAGCTCCGAACGGTAGGAGTGCACATTGACTCTAAGTTAACTTTCAAAGAGCACTTCAGAGCGGTGGGGGAGAAAATTACCAAAGTTAATGGATCACTTATGCGAATAATGCCTAACATTGGTGGTCCGAGCGAAGCTATACGTCAGCTATTGTCCACAGTAACCAGCTCAATAATACTATACGCAGCACCAGTGTGGTATGGATCTAAACAGACCCATCAAAAATATATATTAGCAGCGTACCGACTTGCTTCTTTAAGAATAGCAAGTGCTTATCGGACGGTGTCCGACGACGCGATCCTGGTTCTAACCCGGAAAATCCCAGTGGACTTACTGGCAAGCGAAATGGCCGATCTGTATACCACTAATATCGAGCGACCATCTGAAGAAGACAAGAAAAGAGCAAGGACACAAACAATAGCTAAGTGGCAAGAACGGTGGGAGGCCTCGAGTAAAGGGCGTTGGACTTTCACACTAGTTTGGAACGTAGCTCAATGGAATGAGCGGAAGCACGGCGAACTGAACTACCATCTCACGCAAATAATGAGTGGACATGGCGGTTTCAAAGAGTATTTATGGAAGCGTAGGATAGAGGAAGATCCTCATTGCCCAATGTGTACCACAGAGTTAGAAAACGCAGAACACGTCATGTTCTACTGCCCCCGTTTCCACGAAGAAAGACTCACCTTGCATGGAGTCTTTGGGGAGGAACCTACCACGAGAAATTTAGTTTCACATATGTGCAGCAGGAAAGAATGCTGGACTGCAGTGAGCAAAATGGCATTTATAGTAATGACACGCCTGATGGATGCTGAGAGGGAGCGCAGAGAAATGCGCATGCGAAGCAGTGGTGATTAAATGGACACTCAGAGCAAATAGCGGGAACCTGGACGCAGGGACAACAGTAGGCTCTTAAAAAATGAGAAATATGGAACGCCACCCTGAAGTAATGCGAAAGTGGTGTCGGGGTGGGCGACGGTTCCAGAACGGGGCTGTTTTTTAGAAAAAAAAAAAAAAAAAAAAAAAAAAAAAGTATATGCCTCACATATGTGCTGACCGTATCCCATTTGTCTCTTCGACAGGTCATGTTATTAATGACACTACCCGGGGATAGGTCGCCAAGTACC
Source organism: Eurosta solidaginis (assembly GCF_040869045.1). Classification (NCBI taxonomy): domain Eukaryota; kingdom Metazoa; phylum Arthropoda; class Insecta; order Diptera; family Tephritidae; genus Eurosta; species Eurosta solidaginis. The sequence goes on from NC_090320.1 coordinate 178,804,433, forward strand.
TCTTCTACCCTCCTTCGCTGATGGGAGAAGTGCCTGCATTCGAAGAAGGTGTGGCGTACATCGTCTATTTCCCCACAGTACAGGCAGCTCGGGCTATCAACTTTACCCATTCTGTGTAGGTATTTGCGGAAGTAACCATGTCCCGTTAGAAACTGGGTCAGGTAAAAGTCTACCTCTCCGTGCGGTCGCTTCAACCATGGATTCAGTTCAGGGATTAGTCCACTTTCCTACGATGCTGTTGCTCCACTGATCTTGCCAACGTCGGATCGAGTTAGAGTTAAAGTTAAAGTTAAAGTTAAATTTAAAGTTAAAGTTAAATTTAAAGTTAAAGTTAAAGTTAAGGTTAAAGTTAAAGTTAAAGTTTAAGTTAAAATTAAACTTAAAGTTAAAGTTAAAGTTAAAGTCAAAGTCAAAGTTAAAGTTAAAGCGAAAGTAAAAGTTAAAGTTCAAAATAAGGTTAAAGTTAAAGTTAAATTGAACGTTAAAGTTAAAGTTAAAGTTAAAGATAAAGTTAAAGTTGAATTTTAACTTCTCATTTATTCAATAAAAGTAAAAAAATTGTTTTCTTATCGGTCACCACGCTTAAAAAGGTTAACTTGAATTAATATCAAAGACAAAACTTGAATTAATATCAAAGAAAACAAAATGTTGCATAAATAGTATAATTGCATAAGTTGATAATATGCAATAGCTTTACCGCGGCAGTCCCCGAGTGCCACACGTCCTGTTTTGTTACCAACTTAAGAACAATTTGAAACCATGTTCGCCTTGGGTCATTTTATTTGAATTCATTGTTAATTATTAAATTTATTATATAACTTTTCTTTTATTGTTTTGTTTTAATGACTTAGTGAATTGGGTGATGCAAAGTCCGTGTTAATCTGACATCGAAAACGCATGTTTTTTTAAACAAATTTTGAACAGTTAGAAAGAGTTAAATTTCGCAATTAGTTTCTTAGTTTCTGACACCGCTTTCGACCATATCCGACCAATTTTCTACATGAACAATAAATGGCCTAAACAGTATTAAACGAATAGAAAATATATTAACGCTCCGTGCGGCGCCGCCGCCGCCGCCACCCCGATAACTTTGAAATTCGGCGGCGGCGTGCGAAAATCGCCAAAAATCGGCATCGGCGGCGGCGGCGTATATTTCTAGTTGGGAGGGCTTTGGTGGGTAATCCGTTGGGTTTATTATTATTATTATTAAAACCAATTAGATTTTTGCCTCCATTAGGCAATCAATAAAACAAAAATGAGATAATTGGGAATTTGTGTTTTGTATGGAAAATTGAGCTCAATAAAAAAGGGCTGAAATGCAGAAAACTTGACTAATAATTCCATTAACCCTCTGTGATAAATTGGTATTCCACTTAACTTAATAAAGTCTTAATATAATTAATTAAATTTTTTCTTCTTCAATTACATGAAATGCTTTCGGTGCACGTACAGGCTTCTTAGGGAAAACAGCAAGCTCAGGTGAGAACAGAAATTATTGTGATTTTTATTAAGTGTTTTTACTTATGGAATTTCATGCAAGGCGTTTTCCTGTGCAGAATCGATGTATTTATCGACTACAGAGTAGAACGTAACCATATCTCATCAAACTTAAAAAAACAGCCTATATGTATGTAGTGAAGAAATTCATTCAATCAAGCCCTTTTTTAACATTCGGTTGAAGAACGAATTCGATTCAAAAATGCCCTATTTCAACATAAGTTAATACATTTTAAGCTGGCATGAAACTAATTCTGATACAGCGTTTTTAAAAAAAATTCTGAGACAAGGTTATCTTGAGATAGGGCGTTATCGAACTGAACACTCTGAGATAGGGCGCTATCGAACTGAACACTATGTGTCCATACTGAACTTATTTCACAACCAATTTAAAGACCCAATTAATTCACAGGACTTATGTTTGCAATAATTGTATTTCTACTTAACGGGTTGACACTCTTAAGGCATATTTAGTAGGGCTCTTGATATTCGGTTAGTTGATAAACCGAATTATTCGAATATGTCATCAGTCGACTATTACAATACGACAACCAGCATTCGAGTAGTCTTAGCATTTAGACTAAGTATTGCTCTATTACGACTGGTCGAATAACTGTTAAACTACGGTCAGGGGATTCTTATAAGTTTCGACTACAGGCCATCTATGTATAAGAAGTAACTGCCGTATCTTTCAAAAATGTTGCTTATATTGTGTCACATATTTACATATTTTAATGTACCAGGAGTTCAGAATTTTTATGTAAGCAACTATAAAGCAAATTCAATAAAAATTTAGTTTTACAGTATACCTAGTTCGAAATACTTAAGTCCCATAAGGAAATTTATAAAATTTGAACAAAAGTAGGGTTTATTTCATTGTGAATTATTTATGATATTGAGAAAACTGTATATTTTGATATGTTTTCCTTTTACTTGTATGCTATTGAATTAGAATCATACTTCTATAATGGCAGTAACGTGTTACCTCAATCTAAAAAGTTTCTATAAACAATATAACAATTCGAAGCAACCCTGTAGCTCTTCATATATGCCACTAGGCATTAGAGTTATCATACCCGTTCTATCATATTACATATTATATGCCCGTCTATACACCCTTATACATATATACCCTTTTAACATTGGCATGTCATTGGAGTTAGCGTCCTGCCAAACATAGAAAATTAAAAGCCTTGGTAAATGCCAGACCCTTGCCTTTTCAGCAACTGCGTCCTGTCACACACTGCAGATTTTAGCATACACTTTTTCTCAACATCCCCCACATACCTTGAAATATCCACCGAAGAAACTTGATACAGGGCACGGTGAAAGGGCCCTTAGAAACTGCTTGTCGAATTGGGTTTCTTGCCACCGCTATAATAAAAGGGAAGCTACTGCCGTTTTATGCATGTCTTTTGCATGTGCGTATAATAAAAAAATTTCCCACTGAAAAAAAATGTATTTCTTTGTAATGTTTTCGGCGGCACAAAGCTCTTGTTGGCAATATAGAAATAAGTACATATTACATATCGTCCACGACGTGACAAAAGCTGCTAACTGTACATTTCAATTCAACTCAATTAAAAATATATTTTTGTTACTCATATAATGGAAAGTGTCCTGTACTTGGTATCAAAAAACTGCCTATTTAATGTCCATAATAGCTTAAAATTACTAAATATAAAACCTGCTACCTCCAACAAAATTGTCCAAACATTTTCAATACATTTTAAAATTTAAAGTGCTGAGTGACATTTTTATTCAGTTGATATTCTTAAGGAATGCTAATCACTACATAGTATAAATACTATAAAACAAGGTCGCTTTTTCGTCCCTATGTCCCTTTGAATGCTTACACCTTAAAAACTACGCAACGAATTTTGATGCGGTTTTTTTTTAATAGGTAGAATGATTGAAGAGGAAGAATTATATGTATAATACCATCCATTAAATAATGGAGAAATACTGTTATATTTGAAGTTTCTAATGTGATGTATATATATAAAAGAAAGTGGTGTTAGTTACACTATTTATAGCTCAAGAATGGATGAACCGATTTGGCTGAAAATTGGTGGAGAGGTAGCTTAGTACCAGGAGACGGACATAGAATACTTTTTATCCCGTTCTGGCTAGGGTCTTGAGAACAAACCTGGATCTAGGTATCAAATGGAAGCTGTTTATGAGTACTCTGGTACGGGGTATCTTTCCCTGGGTGACGAGGGTCTCGAGATATAGGCGAAAACGTGGACCCGGGTACCCCTAGAATGTGTTTATAGAATATGGATAACAAATGAAAGCTGTTGATGAGTGCTTTAGTACAGGGCAGTTTTCATACCTATTGGTGACTAGGGTCTCGAGATATAGACCAAAACTTTGACCCGGGTACCCCTAGAAAGTGTTTATACAATATGGATAACAAATGAAAGCTGTTAATGAGTGCTTTAATACGGGGTAATTTTCATACCTGTTTGTGACTAGGGTCTCGAAACATAGGCCAAAACATGGATCAGGGCAATACTAGGATGTGTTTTTACATTATGAGTATCAAATTGAACCTGTTGATGTGTGCTTTAGTTCAGATTTTAATACCGCTGGGTGACTAGGGTCTCGAGATATAGGCCAAAACGTGGACCCGGATACCCCTAAAATGTGTATGTAATATGGATCAGAGGTCTGCTTTGAGTACTAATACAATTAGTGAACTTAGTCATGAGCCAAAAAATTGTGTCTAAATCTGTACTTAGTCGAGTACAGACAAATACTATGAGTGACTAGCACATAAAATAGAAAATACATACGAGTGCCCCGCAACACATATGTCCCATAAATATATGACATTGTTGAGTATAAACTGAAATCATAGTCGCGTTAACTCAGTAGCATGTTGGTTTCGTATGTAATACACTGTATACTTCGTTTATTATCGGTTTTTCTTTAGCGCTGTATTCAGTTTAGTTTCGTGTACATCGTTGTGTTGCTAGCGTCACAAAACTGATATGACTATATTCATTTTATAAGCTTTTATTTAGTTTCACTTTTGTTGTCTGTAATGGAATCTTGCAAGTTAAATTTGATACACTTCCCGGTGTCCGATTGAGCTGAAATTTTGCACACATATATAGCTCCGATGACAATGCAATATTACTTTGTTAGAATTCGATAAATTAATCGATAACACAGTTACCGGTAAAGATTTGTATTTACTTTGGCATAACAGCCTAAGTCCCATACAAACCCGCCGGTACCTATCCGTGGATTGTGATATTTGGACGTGGTGAATCACGCGTGTCACGCGTGGTGAATCTCAACGCTTGCAAAAAGCGGAGACACAACCCTCTGCTGTATTTCTGTGTATAACCAACATAGCTGAATTTTTAAGGATGTTTAACTCTGTAATCTTTTCTGTAATTTATTTTGCTTTTGGAAAAATTACCTATTTGAAAAAAGCTGGCTGAAAAATATTGGCATAACAGCTCGCTTAAGTTAAATCAAGAATGGAAAATCTTGGAAAATTGGAGCAGATGTGGCAATTTCGCGCGTCCGTTGAACGAAATATTGACAATCTGCTGATCATCGCTAGGAAATTAGCGACATTCCATCAACTAAGCAGCACTTTAGCAATAATACTGTTATTATTTGGTCGCTCAAACACACACACATATTAATTGTGCATTAAATCTAAAATATACAAATACACCATAATAATTTACACGGCCAAATCCGTAATAATTTACCCTACTAAAAATAAAAAATAAATTCATATTTAAATTAAATTTAAGAAAAAGGCTTTTCTAAGAACAAGCTTCTATTACTTGTTAATAAAACGAACTAAAAAGTAAAAAATAAAATTAAAGAAAAAAAAAACTTTTAAAAATAAGCTTTTATTATTTTGGTTAATAAAATTAACTAAAAAGTAAACAATAAATTGACTAAAGAAATATAACACTTTATAAGTTCATTGTAAGCTTAAACGATAATTGGGCTTTTTCGTCTGAGACAAAAAAATTCTATATTGTACATAATTATATATTTTTAACATTAAAACTTTACACCTAAATTATTAAAGCTTACAGTTTATATCACAGTCCTAATTGTTCTAATAAAAGCGTGTTACATTGCGATAGCAAGAAAATGAGATCCTAAATGTTCTTAATTATACCATCAAAATTTAACACGTTTTTTATTAGAACAATTTGGACTGTGATATAAACTGTAAGATTTAATAATTTAGGTGTAAAGTTTTAATGTTAAAAATATATAATTATGTACAATATAGAATTTTTTTGTCGCAGACGAAAAAGCCCAATTATCGTTTAAGCTTACAATGAACTTATAAAAGTGTTATATTTCTTTAGAGTCAATTTATTGTTTACTTTTTAGTTAATTTTTTTAACCAAAATAATAAAAGCTTATTTTTAAAAAAGTTTTTTTTCTTTAATTTTATTATAGTACTAGTCGTACTGATTCAAATTAGTGTTTTCGTATAACACAGTTGACTTTCTAACTCAATAAGACAATTGAGTACTGAACTGCTTCGTGGCTTATGAGCGGTTATTCATTTTACGAAGCATGACTATGTAAATGTGTGTTAGTGGATAAAAGTGCTTGATATCATTGTTTACTATATAGTTTGGCAGCTTAAGTAGAGGTTATGTTGCGAATAGAGTGGAAGGCAGTGGACTAGGCAGTCGAATGTCATATAATGAAGGAATGGTGTTCGGAGATTTTTCAAGGTTAGAAAAAAAAAATGATAAAAGCTTTAATATAAATAAAAATATTGTTTTAATAACAACAAAAACACCATATATATTCTGTATACATAAATTTGTAAGGATTATCTCACTTTAAAATTTGAATTAAATAATCTAAATTTTTTTTTGAAACTGAGTCGAGAACTGTGCGTGTGAATGTGCGAATTTTCACCGATCAGCTGTTAGTTGCGCTACTTGGTAAAATTTACAATGCTTGATATTCTTTGGTTGCATACGCACTAATACTAATTTTTTGGTTAGTCCACTAATAACATTAAAAGATGAATAATTGCAGCTCACTGATATGGATATCAAATGACAGCTGTTGCTGACAGCTTTAAAGTAATTTTCATTGTTATATTCGATTTAGTCGCATCAACCTTGCAAAACTGATAAATATGCATGCGAAGCCGAAAAAAAGACATGAATTAATAATACCCACATACATATTTACATACGTCCTATTCGCTTTGCCTGAAATTTTTATATAACTTTGCCTATATTAGTATTTACGAGACTTTTTTCCGAAAAGTAGACCAGAGACGGACTGGGACTGCGCTTAGGACTGGGACTGAAACTCGGAGTGGGACTGGGACTCGGAATGGGACTGGAACAAAATAAATACCACCCTCTGGGACTGGCAATAAGGGATGAAGAAGAATGAGAATAACTTGAGAGAAAAGAAGGAAAGGGAGACTGAGAAAGAGTTAGAGTGAGACAAATATAGATATAGATAAAGCGAAAAAGATGGATGGAGGTGTGAATAAAAGGATTAAGAAAAAGTGAAGAGGGGAGGGCAGAGATCGGCGGAGAAAGCTTATTAAAATGTATGCAGATAGACCAAATCTAGGGCAGAACAACGTCTGACGGTTCTTCTAGTAAATAATAAATTTCAAAATCCAGTGTTGGCGGAGGATAGCATCAAAAAACGGTGCCGCTATATTACATCCGCTAAACGCCGGTCGCTATACTCAGTGTCATTAGCCGCACAGCCGAGTCCATCGATGATATTTTGACTTAATTGATTCTTTTTTTTTTTTTTTTGTACATAGATTCTTAAAAATAAATTTGAAATCCGAATATTTGTTTGATTTTTAGATATTTGATGAAATGTTCATCGCTTTTAGAATAGTGGGGGATAACGTTGATGTGCGAGTTTCTACCGTCATGACGGCCGTTATATTTTATGCCCTGCCGCTTTACTACGTTACGGTGAATTTCGCCGTCTTCTTAGTTTCCACATAATTACTTCTACATTGCAGCATTTTTCACAACGTACTCTACCGCTATGTAGCGGCCTGTATATACCGGCACCGCTTTCGAGGAAACCAAGCCTTAATCGGTTGCCATCATTTGCAAGGCTATTAACCGAACATCGATATTCGAATAGTAGCCCAGCAGCGCTTAAATGATTACTCGCTTTGCTGAGACTGGTCGACTTTTCATAAATAATTGGTGACCGTTAAAGGCTTGGTTTCCTTCAGAAGCGGTGCCGCTATGCTACGAATGCTAAAAAGCGGCCGGTATACTCACGTTTTCAGCGGCACCGCCTTGTTGGAAACTACGAACAGTTAAGGCAGACGATTCGCAAAATTTAATTTTTCATTTTTGGGTGTTTTTTTAATTAAAATTTTTGTTATTATTATTAAGACTTCATGAGCTTAACACCGGGTTATAATAATTGAATATTCAATTATTATGTTTTTCTAAGAGAAACTGAAAACGAAGAAACTGGCATATTGCGATGGTGCCATTTCGAAAACCGCCACGAATTCATCCTCAGGGAATTTCGTAATGTTATCAAAGATTTCACCGAGATTCGAACCGCGAATCACATGATGAAACTGCAGTTGCCTTAACCACTAAGCTATCCTGCTTGTATTTGTTTCCTTGTTTAATTCAGTTTATCTCCTTTCTACACTAACAACACAATTGAGACATTCTGACTCTATTAATTTTCCTGTTATGTAGATTTGTTTTTTTTTTAAAGTCTCTTTTTCATTGCGAATGAGAAGCTTCGTAACCTCGGGCTCAGTTTTACATATTGTGGCGAATCTTCACATCACTAAATAAATGCACAACAACAAAAACATTAAAGCAAGCTACATAAACACATTAATCATCATTTACCAAATACATACAAGGCAACGAAGAGATAATTCACACGCAGATGTAATCATTAGCCGAAGTAGTATTCATATATACACACGCATATTGCCATGCGAGAGACTATAAACTACAAATATACATGTACATATATGGATGGTAACCAAGCATGAATTTCAAGAAGTTACCAGGCCATAGGAGAAATGGGTGGACGAGACAACAGAGTATAAAAGCAGAGAAAGCTGAGTAGTCAGTTTGATTTAAGCACGCTATTGGTTGCGAAGTATAAGTGTTATTGTGAAGTACTTTCAAAGACCATTTTGCAGTATTCAATATTGGAGTTATTTATTCAACAATTTAGCGATACTAACTTTAGTATAAGGTGTAAAATAAGCGGAGTTTCCCTAAATTCGTTACAATATTTATGTTTGTTTGTTTTAATGGCGTGTTTAATTTATTAAACGGTTTTATTTAGCTTGACTTGACAGGCTGGTTGGTTGTATGGCTGGTTGGCTGGCTGGCACCAATTTTGTAATTGAAATTTAAGTAACGTCCCGATAAGCTACAAGGTTGAAATTTGGAACATAGTTCAGAACCCGGTGACAATGCAATAATAAGAAAAAAATCGCCGCTAGGTGGCGCAAGGACCGAGATATTCACAAAAATCGTATTTGTGGTCCGATTTGGCTCATATTTGGAACACATAATACATACAAGAATAGAAAGGACCTATGAAAAAAATCGCCGTTAGGTGGCGCAAGGATCGAGATATTCACAAAAATAATATTTGTGATCCGATCTGGCTCATATGTGGAACACATATTACATACAAGAATAGAAAGCGTCCTATGAAAAAATCGCCGCTAGGTGGCGCAAGGATCGAGATATTCAGAAAATTTGTATTTGCCGTCCGATTTGGCTCATATTTGGAACACATAATACATACATGAATAGAAAGCGACCTATGAAAGAAAAATCGCCGCTAGGTGGCGCAAGGATCGAGATATTCACAAAAATCGTATTTGTGGTCCGATTTGGCTCATATTTGGAACACATAATACATACAAGAATAGAAAGCGACCTATGAAAAAAATCGCTGCTAGGTGGCGCAAAGATCGAGATATTCAAAAAAAAAACGTATTTGTGCTCCGATTTGGTCCATATGTGGAACACATAATACATACATGAATAGAAAGCGACCTATGATGTCCGATTTGGCTCATATTTGGAACAAATATTACATACAGTCCGGTAGAAGTGACATCAGAATATTTTGGAGTTTGAGGAGGGACAAGCAGAGTCGAGTAAAATCTTTGGAAGGATTATGTGTTGAGGACTTATATTGTAACAAATTGTCAAGAAAGAGTCCTGGTAATAAAGAGTCACTAAATGAACTAAATAGAATAAGAAATAATAGGCAATTAAATAAAGACTAAAAACTTGAAAATCTATATACATATATAAAAGAAAGTCGTGTTAGTTACACTACGCCTAACTAAAGAAGGGATGAACCGATTTGGATGAAAATTGGTGTAGAGGTAGTTTAGAACCAGGGAACGGACAGGGTCTTAAGAGGCAGCTTAGAACCCCTTCTGGCTAGGGTCTTGAGATCCAAAAGTGGACCTGGGTAATCCTGAGATGTGTTTGTACAATATGGGTATCAAATGGAAGCTGTTTATGAGTACTTTGATACTGGGTATTTTCCGTACCCCTGAGTGACTAGGGTCTCGAGATATAGGCCAAAACGTGGACCCGGGCACCCCTATAATGTGTTTATACAATATGGATGTAAAATGAAAGCTGTTGATGAGTGCTTTAGTACAGGGTAGTTTTCATACCTATTGGTGGCTAGGGTCTCGAGATATAGGCCAAAACGTGGACCCGGGCACCCCTAGAATGTGTTTATACAATATGGATATCAAATGAAAGCTGTTGATGAGTGCTTTAGTACAGGGTAGTTTTCATACCTATTGGTGACTAGGGTCTCGAGATATAGGCCAAAACGTGGACCCGGGCACCCCTAGAATGTGTTTATACAATATGGATATCAAATGAAAGCTGTTGATGAGTGCTTTAGTACAGGGTAGTTTTCATAATTATTGGTGACTAGGGTATCGACTGTCCTACCGATTTGAGTTCCTTGGATCTTCTTCAGGCCGACTTGGACTCGTTCCAATGTTGGTGCACAACAAATTTACTAGCTTTAAATTGCTCTAAATGTAAGCATATGACATTTCACCGAGTGAAGCCAGCATTGAAATCTTATGTAATAGATGGTACGCCTTTGGAGCGTATATCTATTGCAAATGATCTAGGTGTCCTTTTTGATTCGAAATTGAATTTTAACATGCATATTTCATCTATAGCCAACAAAGCGTTGGGTTTACTTGGATTTGTTAAAAGATGGGCTAAAGAGTTCGATGATCCGTACCTCACTAAGGTTCTTTACACTTTGCTGGTTCGCCCAATATTCGAGTATTGCTCATTCGTTTGGTCCCCTGTTTCTCAAAAGCATATAAAGCGTCTTGAGTCAGTTCAAAAGCAATTTTTGATATTTGCATTGCGCGGCCTTAATTGGGACTCAAGTCTCCACCTTCCTCCATACAGAAGTAGACTTCTTCTTATTAACTTACCCCCTCTGGAAAATCGGAGACTATTACTGGGGGTATTGTTTAAGTTAAACGGTTTGATTGAAAACAATACTTACATGAAGTAATACTATTACTAAAAGCTAGGAAATAATTAGGTAGGTACCTAGGTACTAGTTATCTCACTCCTCATCAATCTAGGGCGTTGATCGACAATTAAGTAAAAGCGTTGAACGCGTCAAACTTCTATTGATAGTCATACCAACTGAACCCTAATCAGGTTATGCTACGCCTCAAATTTTTATAAATTCCACGCGCCCAACGCTTTTATTTAATTGCCTGATCAACGCCCTAGATTGACGAGGAGTGTGATGACTAGTACCTAGGACCTACCTAATTATTTTCTAGCTTTTAGTATTATTATTACTTCATATAAGTATTGTTTTCTATAAAACATTTTAACTAAAATTTTTTTTATATGAGTTTGCCGGGGATTGCCCGTATCGCTTTAAATGTATGAAAACATTTATTTCAGCAATTTTTAATTTTATAATTTATTTTAAAAAAATGTTCCCAAATTATTAAATAAATTAAAAAAATTTTTTTTTAATTATTTTATATCTACATATTATTGAGTATTAATGAGCTTAACACCGGCTTATAATAATTGAATATACACAACAGGCAATATTGAATATTCAGTTATTATAAGCCGGTGTTAGGCTCATGAATTCTTAATAATAAGTATAAATTGAGCACACCATTAAAACAAACAAACACAAATATATAAAATTGAACCCGAGTTTACAAAGCTTCTCATTCGCAACGAAAAAGAAACTTTGCAAAAAAAACAAATCTACATAACAGGCAAATTAATAGAGTCAGAATGTCTCAATTGTGTTGTTAGTGTAGAAATGAGATAAACTGAAATAAGCAGGGAAACTAATACAAGCAGGATATCCTAGTGGCTAAGGCAATGCGGTTCGAATCTCGGTGGACCCTTTGATAACATTACGAAATTGCCTGATGATGAATTCGTGGCGGTTTTCGAAATGGTATCATCGCAATATGCCAGTAAATGTTTCTTTCTTTCTTTTCAGTTTCTCTTAGAAAAACCATAATAATTGAATATTCAATTATTATAAGCCGGTGTTAAGCTCATGAATTCTTAATACTTACTTACTTACTTAATTAGCGCTTAACCACCTAAACGGTTATGGCCGTCTAAACGGTTATGGCCGTTAAGGGAGTTTAAATCGTTTTCCACCTGGTCCTTTCAACGGAGTGGGGGCCGCCCTCTACCTCTGCTTCCAAAGGCGGGTTCCGATAGAAACACTTTCTTGGCCGTAACATCATCTTTCATTCGCATAACATGGCCTAGCCAGCAGAGCCGCTGCGTTTTAATTCGCTGGACTATGTTGTTGTCTGCGTAAAGCTCGTACAGCTCATCATTAAATTTTCTTCGGTACTCGCCATCGCCAACGCGGAGAGGTCCATAAATCTTTCGAAGAACTTTCCTCTCGAACACTCCCAAAGCCACTTCATCTGCTGTTGTCATGGTCCATGCTTCTGCTCCATATAGCAGGACGGGTACGATAAGTGAGTATTATTTTCTTTCGCTGAGAGAGGACTTTACTTTTCAATTGCCTACCTAGTCCAAAGTAGCATTTATTGGCAAGATTGATTCTCCGCTGGATTTCAGTGCTGATGTTGTTGCTAGTGTTGATTCTGGTTCCCAAATAAAAGAAGTATTTTACTATTTCGAAATTATGGCTGCCAACAGTAGCGTCGTTGCCAAGGCGCGTATGCGCTGACTCTTTGCTCGGCGACAGCAGGTACTTCGTTTTGTCCTCATTCACCATCAAGCCCATCTTTACCGCTTCTTTTTCCAGTTTGGAGTAGGCAGAACTAACAGCGCGGGTGTTTAGGCCGATGATATCGATGTCATCAACGAATGCCAGCAATTGCACGCTTTTATAGTATATTGTTCCAGTGCGGTTAAGTTCTGCAGCTAGTATAATTTTCTCCAGGATAAAATTAAAGAAATCGCACGATAGGGGGTCACCCTGTCTGAAACCTCGTTTAGTTTCGAAAGGCTCGGAGAGGTCCTTCCCAATTCTGACTGAGCTGATGGTGTTGCTCAACGTCATTTTGCACAGCCGTATAAGTTTTGCGGGGAAACCAAACTCATACATAGCGGCATATAGGCAGCTCCTTTTCGGCTGTCGAAGGCAGCTTTAAAGTCGACGAAGAGGTAATGTGCGTCGATTCTCTTTTCACGGGTTTTTTTCCAAGATTTGGCGCATTGTGAAAATCTGGTCGATGGTAGATTTACCAGGTCTGAAACCGCACTGATAAGGTCCAATCAGCCGGTTCACGGTGGGCTTTAATCTTTCGCACAATACATTTGAAATGACCTTATATGTGATATTAGGAAGGCTGATTCCACGATAGTTGGTGCATTTTGCAGTATCCCCCTTCTTGGGGACTGGGCAAAGAACACTTAGATTCCAGCCGTCGGGCATGCACTCGTCCCCCCATATTTTGCTAAGAAGCTGCTGCATGCGCCTTACCAACTCCTCGCCGCCGTACTTGAATAGCTCCGCAGGCAATCCATCAGCGCCCACGGTCTTGTTGTTTTTCAATCTGGTTATTGCTATTCTAACTTCTTCATAATCGGGTGGGGGGCATATATTCCATCATCATCGATTGCGGGATCGGGTTCTTCATCTCTTCATTCTCTGCGCGGTGAATTGATGCCTCCATTTAGGAGAGCAGAGAAGTTTTCCCTCCATAATCTAAGCACTCTCTGGACATCAGCTACAAGGTCGCCGTTTTCGTTCATACAGTAGTTTGCCCCGGTCTTAAAACCTTTCGTCTGTCGTCGTTTTTTTTGGTAAAATTTGCGGACGTCATTCCTGGTGGCTAGCAGCTCAAGCTCCTCGCACTCACGCCTTTCTGCTTCTGCTTTTTTCTTCCTGAAAAGGCGTCTCGCTTCCCTTTTCAACTCACGATAGCGTTCACACACTCCTCTTGTCGCGCTCGCTTTTAACGTAGCCCTGTTGGCGGCGTCTTTTCTTTCGGTTGCAACGCGGCATTCTTCATTGTACTAGTTGTTTTTTCGTGGCCGCCGGTAGCCAATTTTTTCCTCGGCGGCCGTACAAAGTGCTTCGTAGATATGCTCCCACTGCTCCTGTATTCATTCAGGATTAGTTGTGCTCTCAGAGAGCAGGTATGAGAGTCGAGTTGCGAAATCATTGGCAGCCTGTTGTGAATGAAACTTTTCGACGTCTAGCTTTCCTTGTGTTTTTTGTTCCTTGGTTTTAGCCGCGTTGTGGCGGGTGCGTATTTTGGCTGCAACCAGATAATGGCCCGAGTCGATGTTAGGTCCTCGGATCGTGCGCACATCTAAAACGCTGGAGGCATACCGTCCGTCTATCACAATGTGATCGATCTGATTGCGAGTATTTCGATCAGGCGACAGCCATGTAACTTGATATATCTTTTTATGCATGAACCTCGTGCTGGATATGACCATGTTTCGAGCACCGGCAAAGTCACTCAGCCTCAGGCCGTTAGGAGAAGTTTCATTGTGTAGGCTGAACTTTCCGACGGTAGGGCCAAAAACCCCTTCTTTGCCCACCCTGACGTTAGAGTCACCAAGCACGACTTTTATATCATGACGGGGGCAGCGCTCGTATGTGTGTTCTAATTGTTCATAAAAAGTGTCTTTCGCCTCATCGTCTTTCTCCTCTGTCGGCGCATGGGCACAGATGAATGATATATTAAAAAATTTTGCTTTTATTCGGATAGGGGCGAGACGCTCGTCCACAGGCGTGAACGCCAGCACTTGCCGACAAAGTCTCTCCCCCACCACGAATCCGTCGCCGAAACTGCGCTTATTCGTATGGCCACTCCAATAAATGTCACAATTTTTGATCTTCTTTCTTCCTTGCTTCGTCCAACGCATTTCTTGGATGGCGGTGATGTCAGATTTTGCTTTGACGAGTACATCAACCAGCCGGGCATCTGCACCAGTCCCATTCAGGGAGCGGACGTTCCAGGTGCATGCCCTCAATTCATTGTCCTTGAAACGCTTGCCATGGTCGTCATCAATAGAGAATGTATTTATCCGAGGCTTGTTGTTATATTTCATTGGAGTATGGTTTTACGTGGCGGGTCCGAAGCCCAGCGCACAACCCGCTCAGCGGGGGTGAAAATATTACTTGCACGTTTATATAGCGAGCCTCTTGCTCCAAGACAGACGCCCGCTTGCAGCCGCACTTAGAGGTGTACAGACGCTGTCGATGAGATCTCCCCCGGCTAGCCTTTAAACCGATTATGTCAGAGTGGCGTAGCCAGTTTGACGCCTTCTTACATTAGCTCACCGATAAACGGATGTTTAGCGGCTACCCAGATGATACTTGGCCACAAGCGACCGCAGTAGTGAGGTGCTTGAACCGTATGCAAAAGAATCGCTCTGGCCTTTCCCAGGTGAATGGCGGTCAGAAGATTTGCCCATTTTCGTGGACTTCTACACACGGCTCCACCCTCCCACTAATTCTTAATAATAAGTATAAATTGAACACACCATTAAACAAATGAACATAACTATGTAAAACTGAGCCCGAGTTTACAAAGCTTCTCATTCGCAACGAAAAAGAAACTTAAAAAAAAAAAAAAAATCTACATAACAGGGAAATTAATAGAGTCAGAATGTCTCAATTGTGTTGTTAGTGTAGAAATGAGATAAACTGAATTAAGCAAGGAAACAAGTACAGGCAGGATAGCCTAGTGGTTAAGGCAACTGCAGTTTCATCTTGTGATTCGCGGTTCGAATCTCGGCGGACCTTTGATAACATTACGAAATTTCCTGATGATGAATTCGTGGCGGTTTTCGAAATGGTACCATCGCAATATGCCAGTAAATGTTTCATTTTCCTTTCATTTTCTCTTAGAAAAAACATAATAAGTGAATATTCAATTATTATAAGCCGGTGTTAAGCTCATGAATTCTTAATAATAATAAATATAAATTGAACACACCATTAAAACAAACAAACATTTTTTTGCTTTAAATGAACGAAAAAGAATTCCAAATTTTTTTTATAAATAATTTTGATTATTTGACAAAATGTTCACCGCTTTAACAATAGCAGTGGCAAAAAACGGTGTTGAACGGGTGTCTACCGTCATGACGCCCGTAAATTTCATTGTAGATAAAACAATTGTAATAATTTCTGCATAGACGCCAAAATTACAAATAGAATAGATCACCTGATTTTTATTTGACTATCGCTTTCTCATTCTGTATCTCTTTCTATCAACCGCTGAAGATAGCTGGCCCTATGCGCCGTCATATTGAACACTCTGTCAAAACGCTGCCAAAATGCGAAAAAGTGGCCATATTGAACATCCTGTCAGGCAGTTGACGTATAAGATATCACACCTATTTTATCCGCAATGGTAATATGTTATGCGCTGCAGCTATATTACGCTACGGTGAACTACACCGTCTTCTTAGTTTCCATATAATTGCTTTTACACTGAAAATTGTTTACAACATAATCTACCGCCATGTAACGGCTGTTATATAGCGGCACCGCTTTCGAGGAAACCAAGCCTTAACCGAATATTCGTTTGAAATTTTTTCATAATGACTTCCTAGAAATTTTGCGCTCCTCGTACATATTCTGCAAGGTAATAGTTGTAGCACACTGTATTTTCCATTTTGGCATAGTTGATGTTGGTCAAACATATGTATTTTTACCAAATTAATATTGTTACGAATATTAGCAACACTAAGTGGTACTGTCATCTCTAAGCCGATGTTAAGCAGTGAATTGCTTGCACATCAATAATTCAATCAGTAGATCAACACATATGTACGTACACGCATCTGTAGTTATAATTGTAACAGATAACCAACTAGTAGATTCTAGAACAGAAGCGCCTAGAAGATGCAACGAGGAAATCACAGAGTATAAAAGGCAGCAATAGTAGAGGCGCTACAATCACTTTTAATTAAGCACGCTAACCGTCTAGCAATGGTAGAGTTATTTATTTTGAAAGTAGTCTAATAAAGGCCATTTTGCATTATTAAATGTTGGAGTTATTTATTAAACAGTTTAGTGATTCGAGCTTAACAGAAGGTTGCAAATAAGAGGATTTGCAGTAAAATCGTTACAATATGTATCAGGAGCACATAATTTCATGTAAGTGGTAATGAAACAAATATTTAAATAATACTGGATTGTTGGTAGGATTTGGATTTCCATTCAGTTATCTTTTTCAAAACATAGTTACTAGAGTAAAAGTTTTAAAAAAATATTTTCTTTCAAGAAATCAGAAGATTAAAAAAAAACATGGATCGAGCAGTTTCACCGCTGAGCGGGTTGTGCGCTGGACTTGGGACCCGCCACGTAAAATCATACTCCAATGAGATATAACAACAAGCCTCGGATAAATACACTCTCTATTGATGACGACCATGGCAAACGCTTCAAGGACAATGAATTGAGGGCATGCACCTGGAACGTCGGCTCCCTGAATGGGATTGGTGCAGATGCCCGGCTGGTTGATGTCCTCGTCAAAGCAAAATCTGACATCACCGCCATCCAAGAAATGCGTTGGATGAAGCAAGGAAGAAAGAAGTTCAAAATTTGTGACATATATTGGAGTGGCCATACGAATAAGCGCAGTTTCGGCGTCGGATTTGTGGTGGGAGAGAGACTTTGTCGCCAAGTTCTGGCGTTCACACCTGTGGACGAACGTCCCGCCGCTATCCGAATAAAAGCAAAATTTTTTAATATATCATTCATCTGCGCCCATGCGCCGACAGAGGAGAAAGAAGATGAGGTGAAAGAGACTTTATGAACAATTAGAACGCACATACGAGCGCTGCCCCCGTCACGATATAAAAGTCGTGCTTGGTGACTTTAACGCCAGGGTGGGAAAAGAAGGTGTTTTTGGCCCTACAGTCGGAAAGTTCAGCCTACACAATGAAACTTCTCCTAACGGACTGAGGCTGAGTGACTTTGCCGGTGCTCGAAACATGGTCATATCCAGCACGAGGTTCATGCATAAAAAGATATATCAAGTTACATGGCTGTCGCCTGATTGACTTTGCCGGTGCTCGAAACATGGTCATATCCAGCACGAGGTTCATGCATAAAAAGATACATCAAGCTACATGGCTGTCTCTTGATCGAAATACTCGCAATCAGATCGATCACGTTGTGATAGACGGACGGTATGCCTCCAGTGTTTTAGATGTGCGCACGATCCGAGACCTAACATCGACTCGGGCCATTATCTGGTTGCAGCCAAAATACGCACCCGCCACAACGCGGCAAAAACCAAGGAACAAAAAACACAAGGAAAGCTAGACGTCGAAAAGTTTCATTCACAACAGACTGCCAATGATTTCGCAACTCGACTCTCACACCTGCTCTCTGAGAGCACAACTCATCCTGAAGGAATACAGGAGCAGTGAGAGCATATTTCCAAAGCACTTCGTACTGCCGCCGAGGAAAAATTTGGTTACCGGCGACCACGAAAAAACAACTGGTGCAATGAAGAATGCCGCGTTGCAACTGAAAGAAAAGACGCTGCCTACAAGGCTACGTTAAAAGCGAGCGCGACAAGAGGAGTGTGTGAACGCTATCGTGAGTTGAAAAAGGAAGCGAGTCGCTTTTTCAGGAAGAAAAAAGCAGAAGCAGACAGGCGTGAGTGCGGGGAGCTTGAGCTGGTAGCCACCAGGAATAACGCCCGAAAATTTTACCAAAAAATACGGCGACAGACGGAAGGTTTTAAGACCGGGGCAAACTCCTGTAGGAACGAAAATGGCGACCTTGTAACTGATGTCTAGAGAGTGCTTAGATTATGGAGGGAACACTTCTCTGTTCTCCTAAATGGAGGCAGCAATTTACCGCGCAGAGTTGAAGAACCCCCGCCGATAATGACGAAGTTAGAATAGCAATAACCAGATTGAAAAACAGCAAGGCCGTGGGCGCTGATGGATTGCCTGCGGAGCTATTTAAGTACGGCGGCGAGGAGTTGGTTAGGCGCATGCAGCAGCTTCTTAGCAAAATATGGGCGGAAGAGTGCATGCCCGACGGTTGGAATCTAAGTGTTCTTTTCCCAGTCCACAAGAAGGGGGATACTGCAAAATGCACCAACTATCGTGGAATCAGCCTTCTCAATATCGCATATAAGGTCCTTTCAAGTGTATAGTGCGAAAGATTGAGGCCCACCGTGAACCGGTTGATTGGACCTTATCAGTGCGGCTTCAGACCTGGTAAATCTACCATCGACCAGATTTTCACAATGCGCCAAATCTTGGAAAAAACCCGTGAAAAAAGAATCGACACACATCACCTCTTCGTCGACTTAAAAGCCGCCTTCGACAGCACGAAAAGGAGCTGCCTATATGCCGCTATGTCTGAATTTGGTTTCCCCGCAAAACTTATACGGCTGTGCAAAATGACGTTGAGCAACACCATCAGCTCAGTCAGAATTGGGAAGGACCTCTCCGAGCCGTTCGAAACTAAACAAGGTTTCAAACATGGTGACCCCTAAAATTATACTAGCTGCAGAACTTAACCGCACTGGAACAATATACTATAAAAGCGTGCATTTACTGGCATATGCGGATGACATTGATATCATCGGCCTAAACACCGACGCTGTTAGCTCTGCTTACTCCAAACTGGAAAAAGAAGCGGTAAATATGGGTTTGATGGTGAATGAGGACAAAACGAAGTACCTGATGTCATCGAGCAAAGAGTCAGCGCATATGCGCCTTGGCAAGCACGCTTCTGTTGGCAGCCATAATTTCGAAATAGTAAAAGACTTCGTTTATTTGGGAACCAGCATCAACACTAACAACAACATCAGCACTTAAATCCAGCGAAGAATCAATCTTGCCAATAAATGCTACTTTGGACTAGGTAGACAACTGAAAAGTAAAGTCCTCTCTCGGCGAACGAAAATCATACTCTACAAGTCAC
Organism: Eurosta solidaginis; assembly: GCF_040869045.1. Taxonomy (NCBI): domain Eukaryota; kingdom Metazoa; phylum Arthropoda; class Insecta; order Diptera; family Tephritidae; genus Eurosta; species Eurosta solidaginis. The sequence goes on from NC_090320.1 coordinate 178,824,386, forward strand.
TTATCGTACCCGTCCTGCTATATGGGGCAGAAGCATGGACCATGACAACAGCAGATGAAGCGGCTTTGGGAGTGTTCGAGAGAAAAGTTCTTCGAAAGATTTATGGACCTCTTCGCGTTGGCGATGGCGAGTACCGAAGAAGATTTAATGATGAGCTGTACGAGCTATACGCAGACATCAACATAGTCCAGCGAATTAAAACGCAGCGGCTGCGCTGGCTAGGCCATGTTATGCGAATGAAAGATGATGCTCCGGCCAAGAAAGTGTTTCTATCGGAACCCGCCTATGGAAGCAGAGGTAGAGGGAGGCCCCCACTCCGTTGGAAGGACCAGGTGGAAAACGATTTAAACTCCCTTGGGGTGACCAATTGGCGCCGGTTGGCGGAGCGAAGAAGCGACTGGCGCGCCTTGTTGGACGGCCATAACCGTTTAGGCGGTTAAGCGCCAATTAAGTAAGTAAGTAAGTGATACTCACATCACTATTCTGATGATAAGTAAATGAAGCCACAGCAACAATAAAGCAGGCAGTCACTTGTATTTACATAAACGAATCAATCATTATGGCTACACATATGTACGTACACGCAGCGGGGAAAGACGCACAAACACATGCATATATCTTATCTGAGATGCTCCGAAAAGTAGGCAATTAACTGTAGAAGTATCACTCACATATACACGCGCATATCAGAAGCTATAACGTGAATCTGTAGTTACGTTATAGCTGGTAGCAACTTCTAGAAATAGAAACGCCTAGAAATATGACAACGAGGAAACCAAAAAGTATAAAAGCAGCAGCACAGAGGTACGATGGATCAGTTTTGATTGAAGCACGCTATCTGTTGGGCAGCAGAAGTGTTATTGTGAAGTAATTTAATAAAGGCCATTTCGCATTATTGAATAGTGGAGTTATTTATTCAACAGTTTAGTGATTCGAACGTTAGTAGAAGGTTGCAAATAAACGGGATTGCCCTAAATTCGTTACAATTGTTGCCAGAAGAGGAATGGTTGAATAAATTCCGAAGATTGCGAATACAACTTGGAATGGCAGAGTTAAGTGAATTGAAGATCCAACATTTGAAGGTGGAGTTGGGGAGCCGTGGATTGAATACAACCGCCAACAAACTCGAACTTCAGGCAAGGCTACGAGAGGCAATGGAAGCAGAAGGAATTAACGTGGAAGATTATGTCTTATGTCTTTCACCTTGATGGCGACGAGACAACAACAAAAATTGAAGAGAAAAACGAAAAATCACAGAAAGTTGCGAGCACAGACTTGAACACGATTTTGGCTGCAATATCTGCACAAACATCGACAGTGACATCCAAGATGGATGCACAGGAGACACGCATAATAGGAATATCATCACAAATATCCACAAATATGTCAGCACAGCTCGAAGAACAGAGGACATACATATATGGCATCCCAACTGGAAGAGCAGAAGGCATATATGGCATCCAAACTGGAATCACAGGAGGCACGTATTTCAGAAATGACGTCGCAAGTGTCTTCTCAACTGGAATACCAAAAGACATATATGGCATCTCAATTAGAAGCGCAAGAGTTACGTATATCTGAAACGGAAACAGATATATCAAATAGAATTGCAAAACCGTAACCAAAAAGCTAATGAGACTTTGCAAGAGTTTGCTTCGGATGTTGAAAGGTTGGCTCATTTGGCAAATGCAGACGCACCCGTGGAGTGCACCGAGAGGGTAAAAATCCAGAGTTTTATAAATGGCATACGGGACGTAGAAACGAAGCGAGCGAAACCAAAAGTAACATTTTCTGAAACGGTATCGCATGCACTGACTCAGGAAACAGCCTCACTTTTGAGTAAGCCAGCGTACAAAGCTCATCGCGTGGAAGCGACAAGGCCAGACTGGGTAGACACAATTTTGGAAGCACTGAAGGAGTCACAACAGAAAAATGCTGGAGTTATGAAATGTTTCAAGTGCGGCAACCCAGGTCACATAGCACGTCATTGCAGCACCGGTTCTAATAAGTCCAACAATGCGGGTGGCCGTAAACGCAGATCTGAAGGAGATGAGCTAATCTCCAAATCTACTCAATCGTTAAACTAAAGTAAGTCAGCCGCAAGGGGCGACAGCTGGCTCCCGCAATTGAATGCCCCATAATCTCTATCTCGCAAATTGGAAGAAGGTCAAGCAATCTTACTGTCGGAGGACATGTGGATGGGAAGGAAAATTTACTGACTGTAGATACGGGTGCATCTCATTCCATCATTCGATCAGATTTAGTCAACAAGAAGATAAGACCTTTGCTTGGAGCAAGATTACGTACAGCCACGGGAGACGACACCCAGGTAATTGGAGAAGTAGCATGTGAAGTAGCAATTGGGAACGTCACGGTACTACATAATTTTATAGTGGCAGAGATTGTTGATGAACTCATAATTGGAGTGGACTTCTTAATCGATCAAGGCATCAAGATCGATATGCAAAGCAAGACGATGCGATATAAGAATATGGATGTGCCACTTAATTTCGGCTACGAGAGAGGCTACAGCAGTAAACGACTGCTGGTGGAAGAAAGTCAGCAAATACCACCAAACCAGAAGCAGTCATCTGGGCAAAGGTTGATGGAGATTGTGGGACAAGTCACCATTCAAACTGACCAAAGGAGCTATTTTGGGAAGATGCCAAGAGGCTGAAATAGTTATTAACTGTGAACAGCTCCAGGAACACGTTTCAACTAGCAAGACTGATCTTTCAAATTACATCACGGCATGGACGGAGAGGCTAGAGGAATATTATCAGAGTAATGCAAAGCAACTGCTCCTAAAGTACGAAAACATATTTGACCAGGATGGTTCCAAACCAGGTCGCACCAATGTTTTGAAACATCAAATTGGCACTGGAGACGCGAGGCCGATACGTTAAGCTCCTCGTAGTGTTCCACTGGCGAAGCGGGAAGTTGTGAGTCAAATGGTACAAGAAATAAGCGACACGGGCGTTATCGAACCATCAGCTAGTCCATGGAGCTCACCGGTGGTAGAAGAAGGATGGGAAAATGAAGTCTTGCGTGGACTACCGTAAGTTGAACGACGTCACTAAAAAGGATAGCTACCCATTGCCAAGAATTTACGAGACTCTGGACTCGCTCTCTGGTACGAAATGGTTATCCACACTGGACTTGAAAAGTGGCTACTGGCAAGTTGAGGTGAAGGAGGAAGACAAAGAGAAAACAGCCTTCAGCGTCGGAGATGGTCTTTGGCAATTTACAGTAATGCCTTTTGGACTTTGTAATGCACCAGCTACTTTTGAGAGACTCATGGATCAGGTATTGAAAGGACTACATTGGAAATCATGCTTGGTATACCTGGACGATATCATCGTATAGGGCAAGAACTTTGATGAACATCTTAAAAACTTGGATGAAGTTTTCCAGAGAATAGCTGGCGTTGGTCTGAAAATAAGTCCCAAAAAGTGTGAGCTGTCCTGCGCCGCGAACGAAAAAATAGAGGCTGTAAAAGATTGACCAAGGCCACAGAACCTGCATGAATTGAGAAGTTTCCTTGGGCTGTGCACATATTACCGCCGATTTATACCTAACTTTTCCAGCGTAGCCCACAGCCTCCATGAGCTTACAAGAAAAAATAAAGCTTTTGAATGGAAGAAGGAGCAAGTAGTGGCTTTCCAAGCATTGAAGGAGCGTTTATACACTGCCCCAATGTTGGCGTATCCGATTCCAGGAGCAACATTTATTCTAGATACAGATGCGAGTGGATATGCTATAGGAGGCGTTTTATCACAATTGGTCGATGGACAATAGAGGGTAGTTGCATATTACAGCCTTTCAATTGGAAAACCAGAGAGGAACTATTGCGTTACACGGAGAGAGCTGTTGGCATTGGTAGAGTGCATAAAATATTTTACAAGTACCTCTAGTGCCAGCGATTCCGCGTCAGGACAGGAAGGAAGTAAATTTGGCATGGTGGATCGAGCGTCTACAAAGCTATGACTTCCATTGAGCACCGAAAAGGTAGTACCAAAGGAAATGCTGATGCATTGTCATGAAGACCATGTAGTTTGGAATGCAAGCACTTTTCAAAGGCCGAGGCTAAAGAAGACATTATAGATGCTAATGACTATAACATGTACGGATGAATGGGACAAGGAACAACTAAGGAAGTGTCAGCTAGAAGATATTGATCTGTCACATGTTATACAAGTGCTCGAATGAAACGAAAGACCAAATAAAGATGAGATGTTATTGGGAGCAGCGGAACAGTTTAGAATTGGCATACGGTTGCTTGCATCGAGTATGGGAGAGTGAGGATGGTCAAAGTAAGAAGAAATTGATAGTTGTTCCAAGGAAAAGGATTCCCGACGTTCTCAGTGAACTACATAACGGTCCAAGTGGAGGTCATCTTGGAATCACGAATACGTTCGAGAAGATTAAACAGAGATTATATTGGGTTGGTTGCCTTCAGTCGGTCACTGAGTGGATTGCGAACTGCGAGATTTGCAGCAGAGCGAAAGGGCCCAAACCCCGAAGTCATGGCCAGATGAAGCAATATAACTCAGGTGCGCCATTTGAAAGGATCGCTATGGATGTCGCAGGTCCGTTTCCTACTAGCAACTGCGGAAACAAATATGTACTGGTGGTTGCGGATTATTTCATCAAAGAGGTATACCCAATCCCAAATCAAGAAGCGGAAACGGTAGAAGAAGTGTTTATGAACAATTGGGTTGCAAGGTATGGTGTACCAATGGAGTTACATTCTGACTAAGGCAGGAATTTCGAATCGGCTGTGTTCCAGGAAATGTGTAAATCATTGGGCATTCGAAAAACATGGACAACTGCTTTGCATCCTCAATCCGATGGTATGGTGGAACGTTTCAATAGAACCTTGGAGGAGCATTTAAGGAAAGTAGTAGACAAGTACCATAAGGAGTGGGACACACACATATCATTATTCTTGATGGCTTACCGATCGGCAGTGCATGAGACAACGGCGCAAACTCCCGCAAAGGGCAATGACCTTCGACTGCCAGCTGATTTAACCCTTTCACTACCGCCAGCTAGTACGCGTTGCAAGTATATTTCTAAATAATGGTAATTACTGTAAGGAGTTTCGGAAGCACTTTAGTGAAAGCAGAAATCGCCTCCTTATATGGGCGTGGTCAGAATTTCATGTCCACCTGAGTGTACATGGGTAGCCAAGGTAGTCAATTTAAAAGGCAGTAAGGTCTAAAAATTTCGAGAAGTGATAAACAATTGAAATAATTTTACAACCAAATTAATTTTTATTAGAGAAAAATAAAAATTTGAGTGGTATTCCCAAAATAGTAGGAATTTCGACGAATGCAGAGGTGGGCATTTCGTGCAATAAGAGTATGTTTTTTGCTTGCATCCTTTCAGTTTACAACGAACTGCATTGTTTCGATGTCGTTTACTTGCATTTTGAGAACATTGAGGGTATGTGCATGATATCTTGAAAATAGCTTAAGACAATATTTTTCTGAAAGCCAGTAAATCCATCTGATTGAAGGAACAAAACCAAGTTTGTTTAATTTACAATTAAATTTCAGTGGAGAACACCTGCTACTCAACAAAATCCTAGGCATTCCACTTTTTCCAGCAACGCTTACCACGTATATACTGCTTTATTCCCAGGCACCCTTTAAATGGTATAATCTGTTCATCAACACAAAGGATTTCCTCACCCTCTTGCTCAAATAATCGTTTCCGAGTAGAATCCATTACAGGTCTTTCGCTATATAATTTATCTTGGGTTTGTGTGGGTAGACTAGTATCCACTAATTGCAAATGTGTTCACAGCCCATAAGAACGATTACGTGTCGTATTAGCTGTCATCCGGTGGCAAAATCCTGAGCCAGATAAATAATTTTGCATGTAAATGCAACAACAACGATTTGAGCCAGATAAATCCAGATAGAAGTCTGGTTCAATTTGTGAGCCAGATAATTTGTTAATTACATCTTTTTAGGTTGGAAACGCGGCCTTTAATATACCTACTTTTTCAAAAATAGATGTCGTTGCTTAGCCTTTCGCCGTATGAGTTAAATCAAAAACAGCGGCGACATCTGCCTACCACATTTCACGTGTGCGAAAATTTCACGACATCTGCTTCTCAAGTCTCTCAATGATCCAGAGCATTCCCGTGAGAATTGAGCGTGAGCCGGAGCTGTAAAACTCACTGAAAGACGGCAATTGTTAGCAAATAATGGTAATGCTGAACTTCCGAATTTTCCCTGGACTATTTGGTCGAAAGTTTGATTCTTTCTGCACACCATAAAGATTAGTGAAGTTGGATGCATCTTCAAAAAATTTAGTCGGCACGTAGTTTTGGAAATCCTAGTACTCACTTTTGACTCCTTTAGGCATCTAAACAGGTGGGTAAAATTAAAATAAGCAATTCGGTCATTACTGCGGGAGTTCCTCCATTGAATGTCCCATTTCTGAGTTATATATGCCCAATCAAAACATTAATTTCCCGCTTCCGCTTCTGGGGTACTTATTTTTCTAGTAAAAAACTGAAATTTAACACAATACTCTCACGGAATAATGCTCACTTTGTGGAGCATTCTCTCCTCTCCATATTGAGGTTAGTGTTGAAAAAGATGATTTTCAAAGGCAGGGCTGAGCTCTCGTTCCATTTCACTTTCCTCACAACTCGTATCGTCACATCCCACCTTTTCATATCCTTCATAACTTTCCTAGTAAGCGCTGTGGAATCAATTTTATCATTATCCGACTCATTGTCGAAATTTGAGAAACTATTTAGAACGTCAAACATCTCGTTTTCTGTCAACACTTTGTGATTAGCCAACATAACTTTTACCTAAAAAGTAATATTATCTTCCCTTAACTCACAACTCGTGACTACTCATGTCCATTATAAAGGACATAAGGTTTTATCTCTCTAGAAATCTCACCTGAATTCCAATTATCTCCCACTTACAACCGTTCAAAGAGAAAATTTCGAGCTAAAAAATATCGCTGGCACAAGTAAACATAAAAACTTTGTATGATGAAGAATTCAACAACAAACATATGAAATATAATATTTCAACCTTCCTTCACAAAAGCCTGCACAATACCGACATTTTAAAGCAATTAGCGGGGATATTATTTTTATACTCGCAATAAACCGCTAGGACCGTGTCCACCGAAAATAATGCTTAAAAGTTTTAATTCAAAATAAGTGTCACCTCAAAGTCATGTCCACTGCAGTGGACATCAGTAGCGAAAGGGTTAAAGTTTGGAATAGATGCCGATGCGGAGAGAAATGTCAAGAAATCCACTGGTGTTTTGGAAGAAGAGCTGAGAGAAATACATGATCTGATAAGGCAACGAACAAAGATTATGAGTGACAAGATGAAAACCAGATACGATAAAGCAATTAATTCGGAAGGTTTTCGGGAAGGAGATTTGGTGCTGTTATACAACCCACAACGGAAAAAAATGTTTGTCCCCGAAATTACAATGTAACTGGGAGGGCCCACACAAAGTTGTAAAACGGATCAACGATGTAGTTTACCGTATACAAACCATTGAACAATTTGTCTGATCGGGACGATCAGTCTGATGCTAAGTAAATGAAACCACAACAACAATAAAGCAGGCAGTCACTTGTATCTACATAAACGAATCAATAATTATGGCTACACATATGTACGTACACGCAACGGAGATATACCCACAAACACATGCATATATCTTATCTGAGATGCTCCCAACATCTGTAGTTACGTTATAGCTGGTAATTTTATAGCTGGTAGCAAATTCTAGAAATAGAAACGCCTAGAAATATGTCAACGAGGAAACCAAAAAGTATAAAAGCAGCCCGGCAGAGGCACGATGGATCAGTTTTGATTTAAGCACGCTATCTGTTGAGCAGTAGAAGTGTTATTGTGAAGTACTTTAATAAAGGCCATCTTGCATTATTGAATAGTGGAGTTATTTATTCAACAGTTTAGTGATTCGAACGTTAGTAGAAGGTTGCAAATACGCGGAATTGCCCTAAATTCGTTACAATATGTATGTATGTATATAAAATCGGAAGCACAAATTAGTACAAGTTTGTGCTTCGGGCATTAGTTACTGCATAAGAAGGAAAGTAACAGCAAATAAATTTTTTTTCCTTTTATTTTATGTTCAATTATAAACAAAACGGTCCATAACAAAAAAAAAAAAACAAGAAATTCTATGAAAAAAACTAGTAAAACCAAAACAATTCGTATGTACTCAATTTCGCACGTTAGAGAAAATTTCAGGTTAGAGCTAGTTATTAGTATTTAGTCCACTGCGCTTTCATGCGTATAGCACTTTTTACACGGTTTGGCATACATTCCACCAAATTCTGTATTATTTCATTTGAAAAACCATTCCCCGATCAATACTAACGAAATTAAAAAAGCTTTGGCTGGTAGAAAGGGAATGGAAAGGTTTTTCAAATGAAATAATATAGAATTTGGTCGAAAGTAAGCCAAACCGTGCACAAAGTGCCTTACGCAGTGTACTAAATACTAAACATTAGTTCTAACCTGAAATTTTCTCAAAGGTGCAAAATGCAGTACCTACATACTAGAGGTTTACGCCGATCACTTTATCGGCGGCGGCGGCGTAGGCGGCGCGCCGGCGTACGCCGGTGTTCTTACTTTAACAGCTTTATTTTTCTATTTAAAAAAATAATATTTAGGAAAGATTTTGTTTATATGTATTTAAGGAAATCAACGTGTTGGTCATTTCGGAAAGATCCGGGGTTTTTGTATCAAAATCTCGCAGACCGTTCAAAAATTTTCAGAAGTAGCTCCTTGCGAAGGGATTGTCCCTCGTTCGCATGCTCCAGAGAGGCACGACTCCCTACCACCAGTCGCTACTACGCCTGCTGAGCCACACCATATGCCAGTACAGAAGCTATAGGACTGCAACTTCGAACTCATACCTTCGTCGACGTCACTTTCCTAGAAGCTCTAGGTGTAGCTCCAAAGACTTTCCAACGGATGCTTTTGTCGCGCTATGCTGCCGAACTACACTTTGAAACGTTAGGGAGTGACTATTCGGCCAAAGATTCCGCCCTCGAAAGCATAAGCAGTCTAAGTGGATGTCATTGCTTCATGGGTGAAAATCCGTATAATCCTCGGCGCATCTACATAATTAAAATTTTACAAGGACCCTGGATAAAATTTTTAAAATGTAGACCAAAGATTGCAGACGTTTGTGTTCACAACATTGATTTCAATAGTTTCGTTAAATCAAATTTAGAATGAAAGTCGACGGATTTTAAATTGAAAGTTGTTAACTACTGTTTTCCGGCCTTACGATATAGGAGCTCATTATGGATGACCGCGTAGCTTCAGTTTTCAGACAAGTTCGACTGTCCGCTACGTTAGGGTAATGTCACACACGGTCATTAGTTCCACTGTCTTGGGATTTTGCTTCACCACTTTGAGTGTTCTTGCGAAGGACAAAGCCTCACCAGGTAAATAGTATATGTGCCTACGTATTCACAATTGTAAAAGGAGCCGTAACGTGTAGGTGATATTTAAACTTAGTTGATAGGCTATAATCAATGTGATTCACTCAAGGGACTAGTTTTGGATAGGGCCGCCAACTTTAGGAAATGTCAAAACGGGAGACTTGGGTGTTGAAGGATGAAGTGTGAAAATCAAAATTAACATTTCAGACGCTATTGTATAGTTTCGCAAATAAACAACAGATGTTTGAATGTAATCCCAAGTGATTTTTCAAACCCTTCTCATAAGTACATATATCCTCAACTTAAGTACGAGGTAAAAATAATTTCAAAGGAGTGTTTGTGCCTCTAGAACCTACTAAAGGACTTTGCATCACTGATTTCGCTTATTCTTGAGGACAGTTAAAAACATGTTCGCCTTGGGTCATTTTATTTGAATTAATTGTTCATTACTAATTTTTTCAAAAATGCAAAGTGAGCATATAAATTTATTATATAACTTTTCTGTTAGTATTTTGTTTTAATAATTTGGTGAATTGTGTGATGGAAAGTCCGTGTTAAGCTGACATCGAAAGCGCCTGTTATTTTAAATAACTTTTGAATAGTTATAAAGAGTTAAATTTCGCAGTTAGTTTCTTATAACTGGCAATGATGTGCATCCGTTGATGCCACTTTCGACCATACCCGAACAATTTTCGACATGAACAATAAATGGCCTAAACAGTCTTAAACGAGTAGAAAATATAGTAACGCGCCGGACGCCGCGCCGCCACGCCGATATTTTTGACATTCGGCGGCGGCGTGCGAAAATCGACCAAAATCGGCGGCGGCGGCGGGGTTTTATCAGCGGCGTATTTCTCTACTACATACGGACTGTTTTTGTTTTACTTGCTTTTTTTTATAGCATTTCTTTTTTTTTAATTTGTGTTATGGGTCATTTTGGTTGAGCATATAATAAAAGGAAAACAAGATTAATTTGCTTTGTTAATTTCCTTCTTATGCAGTAATTAATGCACGAAGCACAAACTTGTACTCATTTGTGTTCCCCACTGTACATATCAGTTTCAGGAATCCTACATAATAAATCTTTGTAGCCTACATTAAATATTTTATCATAAATATATACAGCAGTAAGATCTACAAGCAGCAAATGACATAGGTCCTAGAAAGCTTCTAGTATTTGCCAAGACGACGGAGTTATTTTATAACGTAGGTCCTGGTTTTTGATAGGGTTGTTCAGTTTGGTCATTAAATAAACTTCTGGTAACACTACGGACATATTCAGTCTATGTGAGGTCCTCATGGACCGGCCAGTTCAACCTAACCTAACCTAAGGTTCCCTAGGCCCCTTTAAAACAATCACTCCGTTCTCACACTCAAAATAATACATTTGCTTTTAATTTTTGCAGGGTCGGACCCAAATCCGTTAGCGTCTGCGTATATGTCGACGGCTGCTGGGTTGCCCCAATTCGGGGGTACCACTCTATCGGCTTCGCCACTGGCCAGTGTCGCTTTGAGTAGCGCCGCTGCCGCGGCGGCTGGAAAACAAATCGAAGGTAAGTTCACTAGTGATGCAATATTTCTGGGATGTAAAGCGCAGTTATATGTATATGAAAAGCAGGCAGTACAAGTAGACTTATATTAAGAGTGAATAAAAGTAAAATACATGATCACTGCATGATATGGAGATATACAAAAAAGTTCAGAAAAAGGACTTACTTTTTAACACGCTTATATTAACTTCACTTTTATGTTTGTATGTGCATATGTATGTAACTGTCCCTTTTTGTACCACATAAAAAAAATGTTACGTATACGCACTGATTGCCGTCACCTCAGACGGCACGGACTTCTCTGCGTGTAATTGGCTGGTTTTTAATAAAACAACGTTACTATTATTACCTTTTTATTTGCTGGCTCGAGGTCATATAAATAAAAAACACGGTATATTTCGATTTCACATCGGTATATGATATATGTATATGACCTCGAGCCAGCAAATAAAAAGGTAACACTAAAAAGGTCACCAAACAATCATAATAAGTAAATATTATTATGAGGATTAATTATTAAAGTTCAATGCTAACTCAAATTTCGGGATATCGATTTTTAGAATTTCTTTTTTGAACCTAGCAGAGCTGTTGAAGATTAAAATCATTTGCTTTTTGAAATCTAAGCTTTTCTGCAATCATGATGGTTTGAGTTTTTCAATTCTGCAATCATGCAAAGAAATCGCGGTATCATTCAGCACCGCAAGCATTCAAAAATATTGCTAAATCAGATTGCAGAAGTAAATATATTGAAATCAATAAGTTCACTCAGGTGATTGCGCCTTCGTGGTATGTAAAGTCATGCATTCAGTACCAATCACTTACATACTGCAAAAATGCTCAAATACTCCCTAAAACAAAACGAACATATTTTAAGATCGTTTCCCACGCAGCATTTAGATGATTCAATTTTAAATTTCCTTACATATAAATACAATTTGAATTCTCTTTCTGACTAAATAATGAGTTATGATACAAATGAACAAAAGAAGTCGTCGAATATGAATACTTTTGAAGATCAAAAACTGAAAAGCATTTTTCGATCAATTTTTGGAATCATTTTTGAAGTCCTTTGATGATTAAATTTTAATATTTCATAAAAGCCAACAAAAAGAATAATCAAATATGCTTACCTTTCGATGAATAAAAACTGAATATAGTTTTTCAATTACATTTTGGAAACATATTTGAATCAAATATGTTTACTTTAGGTGATCAAAAATTTATAATCATTTTTAATTCAGCTTTCTGAATCTTTTCTTACTATATTTGTCGACTGAATAATGAATTTTATTCTTGTTAAAATTTTACTTTTCATTAAAAATCCTATTTTTTTCACATACACACATTTCTTCAATCATGAAGTTCAGAAAAAATATACATATTGTAAATGTTTATTATTAAGACATTCTTTAAGACAATGCCCGAAGATTTCCCCAACCATTTCTCCACCTTCGACTTCCCAGAAAATACATAATAGTTGGACAATACAAAAGTTGTGAGCGATTTGACCAGGTAAGTGAAACTCTCTTGACATATGTATGTACCTGGATATGTCTTCAACATCCCGTACCGTATTGTATTTTAAGATATTGACGATCATAGCTGATGTTGGATGTTGTAGTCGGTCAAGTTTGTTTGCGAGTGACCTGTGGTTCAAATAGCTCACTTCCGCATGCTTTCTTCACTTGATGAAATAAGATCATTATGTAGTATCTTATTTTGAATTAGATATGAAGAATAAATGCATTCAAAAATGATTCAAAAATCTCAACCAAAACGTTGGCGGCCACCGTGTTTTGATGGTAGCGTGCTACGCGTACCACACCGTATGCCCTAGGTTCACACCTCGGGCAAAGCAACATCAAAATTTTAGAAATAAGGTTTTCCAATTAGAAGAAAATTTTTCTAAGCGGGGTCGCCCCTCGGCAGTGTTTGGCAAGCGCTCCAGGTGTATTTCTGCCATGAAAAGCTCTCAGTGAAAACTCACCTGCCTTGCAGATGCCGTTCGGAGTCGGCATAAAACATGTAGGTCCCGTCCGGCCGATTTGTAGGGAAAATCAATAGGAGCACGACGCAAATTGGAAAAGAAGCACGACCTTATTATTGAATAATCATTTATGATTCATATTTCGAAACGCTTTTTATTAATATTTGATATCATTGTAAAATTGAGCTTTAATTGTTTTAGAGTAATATTTGACTGCCTTTCACAGTCATTTTCTGATCATATTCGTGAACATATTTCAATCGTTCTTGTTTAGATTTTTGAATCATTTTGGAATGCGATTATGATGCATTTATTCTTCATATCTAATTCAAAATAAGATACCACATAATCTTATTTCATCGGGGGAAGAAAGCATGCGGAAGTGAGCTATTTGAACCACAGGTCACTCGCAAACAAAATTGACCGATATACACCTGCGACTACAACATCCAACATCAGCTATGAACGTCAATATCTTAAAATACGATACTGTACGGGATGTTGAAGACATATCCAGGTACGTACATATGTCAAGAGAGTTTCACTTACCTGGTGAAATAGCTCACAAGTTTTGTATTGTCCAACTATTATGTATTTTCTGGGAAGCCGAAAGTGGAGAAGTGGTTGGGGAAATCTTCGGGCACGAGCAGCATTTGCATTACATTGTCTTGAAGAATGTGTTAATAATAAACATTTTATATATGTACATATTTTTTCTGAACTTCTTGATTGAAAAACTGTGTGTATGGAAAAAAAATAAGATTTTCAATGAAAAGTTTTTGATCATCAAAAGTAATCATATTTGATAATTTCTTTTGTTCAATTGTATGATAACTCATTATTTAGTCAGAAAGAGTGATCAAATTGTATTTATATGTAGGGAAATTCAAAAAACAGAAAATGCTTTTAAATTTTAACGTTTTTAATCATCTTGGGGTATGATATTTAAATATTTTTTGATCAAAATTTTCAAAAATTGCTGGCTGGGTTATGATCAATTAATTTTTTTTTTTTTCGTTGTCAATAAAAGTTGTAATTTTAAAAGAGTGTAGAGTTAATAGCTTTTAGCGCAATGCAGCCAGGAAACCAAGTTTTTATTAACCGTTTATCACAATGCTGTGGAAGTTCCACCGGAGGATACCAACAGCGAACACTCATTTTCTGTGTTTTGCACAATTTAAGGTAAACCGGTTTATAAGAAGCTCGTTTTCGGACTACCAAAGTTTTTGAGTATGATGAAAATCTGGCCGAGGGAGTTTTTTACGGTTGTGTTCAGCCTTTGCAATAAGCTAGGCTATCTGGTGCTAGCCAAAGACAGTCGCGGGTATATTCCGATTACGAAGCTTTTTGGTTGGAACATTGCTCGTGATTAAAATGTATGCCAAATGTCTTTACGATAACTTTATTTAAATTGAAGTTATTGCAAAAATACATGCGACTCTCAGGACGGATGGGCAAACGGATCTTCTTAAAGCTTGGCAAGTTATTTGGTGCTACTTTCCGAAGAAAGTGCAGTCTCCCTGATTTAATACTTCCCAATGCATCTCCATCTATTATCAGGTACCAGATCGGGAAACCCTACCCTGCTTCTTGGCTTTCTTCTGATCAAAAAGCCCGGAACCACATCTATCGCTCAACGATCAATCATTGACAACATGGTCGATGTCAGGTATGACTCCAGAGACCGCTTTTACGGACTCTGCAAGATCCAAATATAGGATGGGACTATCATCTTAAAGAACTCAGAAACAGTTTGCTTAGATCCTGCAAAATATTGAAATCTTTAACAAAAGAAAAATTCTAAATTAAAATCTTAATTACTTTCCTGTTGCCAACGTAAAAACTATTAATCGTTCACAATAATTATCAAGTAACGTAAAAAATAAACGTTGACTTATAATAATTATTGAAATAATAATATTTGAAAATTATTACAAAGTAACGTTTTGGATACATTTTTGAATTCGGGCAACCATTGTAAACCTTACCAAGTAGCGCAACTAACAGCTGATCGCCCAAAATTAGCACACACACAAACATCACTAATGGCCATATTGCGAAAATCTTTAAAGAAATTCAAGTTAAAGTTTTAAACAGACATAAACTGTGATAGTTTCGGAAAATATACTATTCAGGACACCTTATTTGCAGTAATTAACAGAAAATGTTTGCTTATATTTAGGTATTTAGTTATTTTTTAACATTTATCTTCAATATTGATACAAAGATTGAAAGTATATTGATGCAATGCAACTCTGCTCTTCCTGCTGTTCTTCATTCCACCCTAATAATAAATAACTAAATTGGGTCTCTGACTTTCTATGATTTCTTTGTACATGCCAGGGACCCAACCAGTTATACTAAAAAAAGCGTTTTTTATTATAAAAATGTTTGGTACGTATTTACAGTATACCACCGACTTATTTTCTCAGTTAAAAAATATCAGTTAAAACAGTCAAAATCTTTTAAAACCTCTACAAACAAATTTTATATCAATGAATTTCCTAACATCACCAGAATAAAAAATATATATGTAGCTCGCATAAAGTAAAAATCGCAATTAAATTTTTTCAACTCTGTTTTTGAGCACCCTGTTTAAAAAAATGTCTCTGAAGGTAATAACGACAGGGTAATAATACCCAGCAGCCAGATGAAAAACATCACTAGCACTTCTCCCAAAATATTTATTTCTATATCTCGTAACTCCTGGACCGCTCAATTCTAATTACTGTCAGTCTTGTTATTGCTAGTGTTAAGTTGAACTCAAATGTTTACGTCGCACATATCCTAAACCATTGCAGCGACATCACTGGAACTTAGTAAAGTTGCTTTTATTGCTAATATTTTAATTTTAATTTTAAGAAAAGTGGGAGCCAGTGTTGCCAGAAGTTTTTCAGAAAAAAGCCTAGATTGACAAAATGACAAAAATAAAAAGCTAAATCACTAAATAAAAATTTTTAAGGCTAAAAGAATAAAAAAATTAAATTAATTTTTAATCCAATTTAATAAAAAATAAAAAAAAAATGTTTAGGAGATGCTATCTGTGTTTTTATTTAAAAGGGGCATATGATAAAACTTCACTATAGCCTATAAAATTTCGTAATATGTTTGAGGAAAATGGTTGTTATTTACAAAATCAGAAGGCAGATAAAACTATTTTAAATAAGGAAATCTATTTTTTTTGTCCTTTTAAAGAACCCATGAAAAATGTAAACTGTACATGGTATGTGTTTTACACCGACTCCAAACGTTATCTGGCAAATGAATTTTTAGAGGGAATATTTCCATGACAATTTATGGGCTGGCCGATCCACTGCCGATGAGCGACCCCCGGTTAAAATAATTTTTATACTCAGTTGAGCAGAGCTCACAGAGTATATTAACTTTGATTGGATAACGGTTGGTTGTACAGGTATAAAGGAATCGAGATAGATATAGACTTCCATATATCAAAATCATCAGGATCGAAAAAAAATTTGATTGAGCCATGTCCGTCCGTCTGTCCGTTAACACGATAACTTGAGTAAATTTTGAGGTATCTTGATTAAATTTGGTATGTAGGTTCCTGAGCACTCACCTCAGATCGCTATTTAAAATGCAAAATATCGGACTATAACCACGCCCACTTTTTCGATATCGAAAATTAGTACAATTTTGGACAATGGGCGTGGCACCGCCCACTAATTTAAAATTTTTTCAAGCTGTAATTTGGCAGTCGTTGAAGATATCATGATGAAATTTGGCAGGAACGTTACACCTATTACTATATGTATGCAATTAGCAAAATCGGAGAACGACCACGCCCACTTAAAAACAAATTTTTTTTTTAAGTCAAATTTTAACAAAAATGTAATACCTTTACAGTATATAAGTAAATTATGTCAACATTCAAATCCATTAATGATATGGTGCAAAAAATGCAAAAATAAAAGAAATTTTCAAAATGGGCGTGGCTCCGCCCTTTTTCAATTAATTTGTCTAGGATACTTTTAATGCCATAAGTCGAACAAAAATTTACCAACCCTTGTGAAATTTGGTAGGGGAATAGACTCTATGACAATAACTGTTTTCTTTAAAAATGGGTGAAATTGGTTTAAGCCACGCCCACTTTTTATACACAGTCGACCGTCTGTCCTTCCGCTCGGCCTTTAACACGATAACTTGAGCAAAAATCTATATATCTTTACTAAACTCAGTTCACGTATTTATCTGAACTCTCTTTGTATGGGTATAAAAAATGGCCGAAATCCGACTATGACCACGCCCACTTTTTCGATATCGAAAATTACCAAAAACGATTTGTTGTCATACCCGAGAAATGGAGAATGGCCAAGGCGGTCCCGCTACTAAAGCCTGGTAAACCAGCTAACATAGGAGAGTCGTATCGTCCGATATCTCTCCTATCGCCAGTAGCAAAGACGCTCGAAGCCATTTTACTCCCTTATTTCCAAGCAAATTTGCAACTAGCCTCCCATCAGCATGGCTTCAGAAAACTCCATAGCACTACCTCCGCGCTAAATGCCATCAGCACCCAGATAAATTGCGGTTTAAATCAAAACCCCCACCATAGAACAGTACTCGTAGCGCTAGACCTATCAAAAGCTTTTGATACGGTCAACCATGGCTCGTTACTGCAAGACCTGGAAGGGTCTACCCTTCCCCCATGTCTTAAAAGGTGGACCGCAAATTATCTGGGTGGTCGGCAGGCATCGGTGCTATTTAGAAACGAAACATCAAAGCCAAGGAGAATTAAACAAGGGGTGCCACAGGGTGGTGTCCTATCCCCACTTTTGTTTAATTTCTACATATCTAAGCTACCTTCACCACCGGAAGGAGTCACAATCGTTTCCTACGCCGATGACTGCACAGTAATGGCCACAGGCCCAGGCCCACAGATCGATGAGCTATGCAATAAAATAAACGGCTACCTCCCTGATCTCTCCAGTTTTTTCGCCTCGCGAAACCTGGCATTATCACCGACTAAATCTTCCGCGACCTTATTTACAACATGGACGTCCCAAATGTCGACCATTTTGAACATCCACGTCGATGGCTCTACGCTACCGACTGTCCTACACCCCAAAATCTTGGGTGTGACGTTTGATCAGGATCTACATTTTGGTGAGCACGCAGCCGCAATTGTTCCGAGAATTCAGAGCCATAACAAAATCCTCAAATCCCTTGCTGGCAGTACCTGGGGAAAAGATAAAGAAACGCTCATGACTACATACAAAGCAATTAGCCAGCCGATTACGTGCTACGCGTCACCCATATGGTCGCCAAGCCTAAAAATTACCCACTGGAAGAAGCTACAGGCCTGCCAAAATACTGCTCTCAGAATTGCCACGGGCTGTCTTCTTATGTCCCCAGAACACCATCTACATAATGAGGCGAGAATACTCCCCATCAGGGAAAGAAACGAGATGCTGACCAAACAGTTCCTGTTGAATACCCAGAAACCTGGGCATCCCAACAGACATCTGATCGACGAGCCAGCACCGCCTAGGGGCTTAAGGAGTCATCTCCGTAAGCATTTTGAGGAAATACGGCATCTGAGAACACAGCCGTATGAAGCGAAAAAACATAAGCAGGTCCTTGGTGAACTCCACAAACAGGCGTCGGACCTTCATGCCGGGAATTGCCCGGTGAACCCAGTACTCAAAGTAAAGTATCCAAAACTTGCGGAAGAGGAACGCATACTCCCCAGGGAAACGCGTGTTACTCTGGCTCAACTTCGTTCTGGATACTGTAACAGGTTAAACTCTTACCTATCCAGAATCAACCCCGACATACAAAATGTATGCCCCGCTTGCAATGTGTCCCCACATGACACCAACCATCTCTTTAATTGTAATGTGGAACCAACGCCTCTAACACCCCTTTCCCTATGGTCCACCCCTGTTGAAACAGCAAGTTTCCTTGGACTCCCGTTAGAGGATATTGATGACAGTTTGTGATCGGTCGCGTCTGTTAGGTGGGGCGAAGCACTGCTACAACAACAACAACAACCAAAAACGAAAAAAATGCCATAATTCTATACCAAATACGAAAAAAGGGATGAAACATGGTATTTGGATTGGTTTATTGACGCAAAATATAACTTTAGAAAAAAACTTGGTAAATTGGGTGTGACACCTACCATATTAAGTAGAATGAAATGAAAAAGTTCTGCAGGGCGAAATAAAAAACCCTTGAAATAATGGCAGGAATACAGTTCGTGGTATTATATATATAAATAAATTAGCGGTATCCAACAGATGATGTTCTGGGTCAACCTGATCCACATTTTGGTCGATATCTGCAAAACGCCTACACATATACAACTACCACCACTCCCTTTTAAAAGCCTCATTAAAACCTTTAATTTGATACCCATATCGTACAAACCCATTCTAGAGTCACCCCTGGTCCACCTTTATGGCGATATATCGAAAAGGCGTCCACCTATAGAACTAAGCCCCACGCCCTTTTAAAATACTCATTAACACCTTTCATTTGATACCCATATCGTACAAACAAAGTCTAGAGTCACCCCTGGTCCACCTTTATTGCGATATCTCGAAAAGGCGACTACCTATACAACTACCACCACTCCCTATTAAAACCCTCATTAATACCTTTAATTTGATACCGATATCATACAAACATATCCTAGAGTAACCCCTGGTCCACCTTTATGGCGATATTTTGAAAAGGCGTCCACCTATAGAACTAAGCCCCACGCCCTATTGAAATACTCATTAACACCTTTCGTTTGATACCCATATTGTACAAACGCATTCTAGAGTCACCCCGGGTCCACCTTTATGGCGATATCTCGAAAAGGCGTCCACCTACAGAACTAAGGCCCACTCCCTTTTAAAATGCTCATTAACCCCTTTCATTTGATACCCATATCGTACAAACAAATTCTAGGGTCACCCCTGGTCCACCTTTATGGCGATATCTCGAAACGGCGTCCACCTATGGAACTAAGGATCACTCCCTTTTAAAATACTCATTAGCACCTTTTATTTGAAACCCATATCGTACAAACAAATTCTAGAGTCACCCCTGGTCCACCTTTATACCGATATCTCGAAAAGGCGACCACATATACAACTACCAACACTCCCTTTTAAAACCCTCATTAATACCTTTAATTTGATACCCATATCGTACAATCATATTCTAGATTCATCCAAGGCCCGCCTTTATGACGATATCTCGAAAAGGCGTCCACCTATAGAACTAAGGCCCACTCCCTTTTAAAATACTCATTAACACCTTTCGTTTGATACCCATATTGTTCAAACGCATTCTGGAGTCACCCCTCCACCTTTATGCCGAAAAGGCGACCACCTATACAACTACCACCACTCCCTTTTAAAACTGTCATTAATACCTTTATTTTGATACCCATATCGTACAAACACATTCTAGAGTCACCCCTGGTCCACTTTTATGGCGATATCTCGAAAAGGCGTCCATCTATAGAACTAAGACCCTGGCGCTTTTAAAATACTCATTAGCACCTTTCGTTTGATACCCATATTGTACAAACGCATTCTAGAGTCACCCCTGGTCCACCTTTATGCCGATATCTTGAAAAGGCGACCACCTATACAACTACCACCACTCCCTTTTAAAACCCTCATTAATACCTTTAATTTGATACCCATATCGTACAAACACATTCTAGAGTCACCCCTGGTCCACCTTAATGGCGATATCCCCCACGCCCTTTTGAAATACTCATTAACTCCTTTGGTTTGATACCCATATTGTACCAACACATTCTAGAGTTACCCCTGGTCCACCTTTATCCCGATATCCCGAAAAGGCGACCACCTATACAATTACCACCACTCCCTTTTAAAACCCTCACTAATACCTTTAATTTGATACCCATATCGTACAAACACATTCTAGAGTCCCCCTGGTCCACCTTTATGGCGATATCTCGAAAAGGCGTCCACCTATAGAACTAAGCCCCACGCCCTTTTAAAATACTCATTAACACCTTTCGTTTGATACCCATATTGTACAAACGCATTCTAGAGTCACCCCTTGTCAACCTTTATGCCGATATCTCGAAAAGGCGACCACCTATACAACTACCACCACTCCCTTTTAAAACCCTCATTAATACCTTTAATTTGACACCCATATCGTACAAAAAAATTCTAGAGTCACCCCTGGTCCACCTTTATGGCGATATCTCGAAACGGCGTCCACCTGTGGAACTAAGGATCACTCCCTTTTAAAATACTCATTAACACCTTTCGTTTGATACCTATATTGTACAAACGCATTCTAGAGTCACCCCTGGTCCACCTTTATGCCGATATCTCGAAAAGGCGACCACCTATACAACTACCACAACTCCCTTTTAAACCCCTCATTAATACCTTTAATTTGATACCCATATCGTACAAACAAATTCTAGGGTCACCCCTGGTCCACCTTTAGGGCGATATCTCGAAACGGCGTCCACCTGTGGAACTAAGGATCACTCCCTTTTAAAATACTCATTAACACCTTTCATTTGATACCCATATCGTACAAACAAATTCTAGAGTCAACCCTGATCCACCTTTATGGCGATATCCCTAAATGGCGTCCACCTATAGAACTATGGCCCACTCCCTCATAAAATACTCTTTAATACCTTTCATTTGATACACATGTCATACAAACACATTCCAGGATTACCCTCGGTTCATTTTCCTACATGGTTATTTTCCCTTATGTTGTTACCATAGCTCTCAACTGAGTATGTAATGTTCGGTTACATCCGAACTTAACCTTCCTTACTTGATTGATATAGGTTATTATGTCTATGAAAAAAGGAATTTTTATATTTTTTTTATTTAATTGAAAATAAAATTTTCAAAAATAAAAATTTTTTTTTATCAATTTTATTTATATAACAAAAAAATGTAAGAAAAATATAAAAAAAAAATCGGCCGACCCCGGGATTAGTGGGGATAATTGCAGAATTGATTGAAGTTTTTTTAGGAGGAAAAAATGGCGAAATTCGAAAAATCTCGAAAAACTGAAAAATTTAAAAACAAATTTTTTGTCAATTTTTGAAAAAGTTATAGCATTTTGAAAACAAAAACGGTGTTCTTTTAAAAATTCATAACTTTTTTTGAGTTGGATGAAAAAATTCTGAAAAACGTCTTTCTTAAGCTAGAAGAAGAAGAAAAACTTTCAGCCAATTCTAAAGGGGTCGGGTTCAAAATTGGTCGAAATGAGATGGAATACCCCATATAGAAAAACAAGCAGTTATCCTATTCGTGTGGAAGCGATGATTTATGTATCATTGCATAGCTCTTTTGTCTACATGTGGGGTTAGAAACCCAGTTAAATGTTTCTGGAATCAAAAATTCAATTTCGCTTGGAAGCCATTTCGAAGCAGATTAGACAGTGACAAAATCGAGTGGCAAGCACACGGAACGAAAATGATATTAGGTTTATGTTACCTTAATAAACTTACTACGCCTCGATTTATGCCTGCCATAATATTCCTTAGCGCCTCAAATTTTTTAAATCTAGCCCAAATTCATTCAATGTTTTTAAAATTAAATCTACGTAAAACCGTAAAACTCTTTATCTAGATTTTCTAAAATTTTAAAAAAAGCTAAAAAGAGCTAAAAAATTTCTAAAAAAAAATATGAATAAAGCTTAAAGCTAAATTGCAACTTTTCAAACTACAGGGAGAAAAAACCGCTAAATCTAGCTTGAAAAAAGCTAAAATGGCAACACTGGTGGGAGTTTCACAGAACTCTATCATGGTATATTTTATGTACATACATAAATACAGTGGCGGATTTACGGGGGATTTTCGTACCTTTTTACGGCATGAAAATTCGTTCGCAGCCAAAATCGGTCAGTAAAATATGGCTGTATATTCAAGCTTTAAACACATACAGCATTAAGAAACTAATTTTCCCATAACTATTTCCCAACAATCGCCTAGGTTTTTTGAAAAATTCTTCTACTACTTCGTTTAGAGAAAGTGGTATATCAATATGGATATTCAATGAAGCGAGTCCATTCAAACGTTCTTGACTGATTGTACTCCGCAAGTATGATTTTAACCTTTTGAGGGCGGAAAATGTGCGTTCTGGTGTTGCTGTTGAAACTGGTAGAACGGCTTATATGCGTAATATATTATTTACATGTTCGAAAGCATTTGGTATTACCATCTGAAAAAATAGGTAGGTAGGTAGGTAGGTGAAATGGCTGCGACCGTGGTCGCCCACGTAGCTATTTAAAGCCGTTTTGATGCCATGTAGCTCGTCTAAAAACCTACGGAATGTTACGGTCAATGTATTACAACCAGCCAGAGTTGTTGATAAAATTAAGAATATTCGAGATTGCTATCACAGATATCCCCCTGAGGTCTTCTAGAAACGGGGTTCCAAGGAACCTTAGCCGGGCTCTAGCTAGAGCCGGGCATTTACACATAAAGTGTTATACTGTCTCCCTGGCATTTGGATCTTTGCAGCTTCGGCAGTACTCTTTATACGGAATGCCCATCTTTTCCGCATGATTACCTACTGCCCAATGACCGGTGCAGACTGCTATCGTGTAGACGTGTGTTAGCCCTGGATTTGTTCAGAAGACGTCTCGTCACCTTTCCATCATAGTTTGGCCAAATGGATTTTGATATCGCACAGGTGGTGATGTTATTCCACCTCCGTTCACCTCCGATGAGCCACTGCGTGCTAGCTCGTCGGCCTTCTCGTTACCCTCTATCTCCCTATGACCCGGGCCCAGATAACGCGTAGTTCTAGATTGGTGAATAACTGGCATATGAGTCGCTTACAAGCCCATAATAATTTTGAGTTAATGTGTGGCGAGGAATGCGCTTTTATCGCTGCTTGGCTATCTGACAGGATGCAAACTTTACCAGCTACATTCAAGCCCTCCAGTGATTTGCAGGCTTGCCAAATCGCGAGGATTTCTGCTTGAAACACGCTGCAGTGCGATGGGAGTCTGAATGATGCAGAACAATCTAGGGACTCAGAGAAGACTCTGGCCCCTACTCCCGATTCCATCTTGGAGCCGTCAGTGTAGATTTGGATGTCGTCTCGGTACTACATGTACCATCCGGAAGTTTCTTTAGGATACTAATAGGCCTTTGCTGAGTATCCTTCCAACACCCAGACTCCCTGAGTCTCAGTGCGGTTTGTGACGATGTACAAAGAATATGCAAGTCGATCGGGAGCAGGTGCAAAATGGGGTCTAGAGCAGCTGTGAGGCAAGTGCGTCCGGCCCCCATGGCACCAACGCACGCAGTGCGGTAAACTTTTTGCAGGCTTCTGAGATTGTAGCTCTTTCTCAGAGCTTCCCACAAGACTATGGAACCATAGGTAAGCACCGGTCGCACCACCGCCTCGTGCATCCAAAGTACCATGCTTGGCTTGAGTCCCATTTCTTACCAAACATTGGTTTGCAGGCATAGAAGGCGATGCCGGCGTTCCGTACCCGCTCTTCGATACATTGTTAGGCCCATATACTTGGTATTCGATGACAGGGTTAGTTGCTGGCCGTTTAAGAATGGTAGTCTGAAGGCAGGTGGCTTGTACTTCCACGTGAAGAGAAGCAGATCCGTCTTGTCGGGATTTCCATAAGTCGAACAAAAATTTACCAATCCTTGTGAAATTTGGTAAGGGCATAGATTTTAAGACGTTAACTTTTTTCTGAAAAAATAGGCGAAATCGGTTGAAGCCACGCCCAGTTTTTATACACAGTCATCCGTCTGTCCTTTCGCTCGGCCGTTAACAAGATAACCTGAGCAAAAATCGATATATATTTACTAAAAATAGTTCACGTACTTATCTGAACTCACTTTATCTTCGTATAATAAATGGCCGAAATCCGACTATGACCACGCCGATATCATATATATTTTCCGATATCGAAAATTACGAAAAATTAAAAAATGCCATAATTCTATATCAAATACGAAAAAAAGGATGGAACATGGTAATTGGATTGGTTTATTGACGCAAAATATAACTTTAGAAAAAAAAATTTGTAAAATGGGTGTGACACCTACCATATTAAGTAGAAGGAAATGAAAAAGTTCTGCAGGGCGAAATTAAAAGCCCTTGGAATCTTGGCAGGAATACTGTTCGTGGAATTACATATATAAATAAATTAGCGGTACCCGGCAGATGATGTTCTGGGTCATCCTGGTCCTCATTTTGGTGGGTATCTCGAAAACGCCTTCACATATACAACTACCACCACTCCCTTTTAAAACCCTCATTAACCTTTAATTTGATACCCATATCGTACGAACACATTATAGAGTCACCCCTGGTCCACCTCTATGGCGATATCTCGAAAAGGCGTCCACCTATAGAACTAAGGCCCACTAGCTTTTAAAATACTCATTATCACCTTTCGTTTGATATCCATATTGTACAAACGCATTCTAGAGTCAACCCTGGTCCACCTTTATAACGATATCCCGGAAAGGCGTCCACCTATAGAACTAAGCCCACGCCCTTTTAAAATACTCTTTAAGACCTTTCATTTGATACCCATACCGTACAAATAAATTCTAGTGTCAGCCCTGGTCCACCTTTATGGCGATATCCCTAAATGGCGTGCACCTATAGAACTATGGCCCACTCCCTCTTAAAATACTATTTAATACCTTCCATTTGATACACATGTCATACAAACACATTCCAGGGTTACCCTAGGTTCATTTTCCTTCATGGTGATTTTCCCTTATTTTGTCTCCATATCTATCAACTGAGTATGTAATGTTCGGTTACACCCGAACTTAGCCTTCCTTACTTGTTTCAAGCTAGATTTAGCTTTTTGTTCTCTCTTTAGCTTTAAAAGTTGCGATTAACTTCAATCTTTTTTTTTTCAAATTTTTTTTAGAAATTTGTTAGCTCTTTTTGGCTTTTTTCAAAATTGTGGAAAATTTAGATAAACAGTTTTATGTGGATCCAATTTTAAGAACATTGAATGAGATTTAAAAAATTTGAGAGGCAGAAATCGAGGCGTAGTAACTTCATTAAGGCAACATCAACCTAATCTCATTTCCGTTGCAAAAATTGAATAACTCCTTGTTTTTCTGTACTTATGTCAACAGGCATAATATTTATTTGAAAGATACCGTTGCGTGTAAGGCTTATAGCTCATAACATATAACAACTTTATTATAATGCTTATGGGCCACCAAAAATAAGGCTTACTTACATAAGGCCTTATAAAAGTAACTACTGGCTGTATTAGGACCTTTTACATAAGGCTCATACATATATAGTCCACTCAAAGACAGGCTTATGCTGTTATGATAACGAGCTTGAATAAGGATTGGTGTACCATAGTATAACCGTTTTATAAGTTTTATTGCACAATTTTATGAAAACTACAAAATTTGCGTTTTTCTTGCAGTTTTCATAAAATTGTGCAATAAAACTTATAAAAAGAGCTTATGGACTTATTACACTCGGAACAGATAAAACCGTCTTTGCCAAGAAAATAAAGAACATACATCTATATTAGAAAATAAGTTGCGATAAAATCAGAGCGTTCCCTCAGATTGATAATGGAGTATATCCCTGAAAAAAATTTATGAGTCGCAAAGGAGTATGCCGCTAATGCCATTTTTGATCTCTTTGTAAGCGCTGAAATGTTCCGTTTTGTCCAAGCATGCCCTTTGAGGAGACTAATTGTACTCACACCCGAAAGGGAACGATAGGACCAATCCCCTTTGAACTCATATAGGAACGAATGAAGACTTATCCCCTTTCGTATGAAAAAGTGTTAGTTTTGGTATGGTATGTCGATATGTACATTTTGAAAGCAAGACTAAAGCTTGCAAAAGATTGTTCAATACATTTAAGAAATAAAATAATTGCCAACTCATTCTAAAAATATGGGTCGACGATAATGGAACATATGTTCCTAGTAATTTAGGTTAGGTATGGGGCTCCGCATTTTTCATAAATAATTCGATTCAATCCACTGTAATGTGTCTCTTCTTACTCATTTCGTTGCCGTTTTTGTTTTTTAATTTGTCTTCAAATGGGCTCCATAAATTTCAAACTGACTAGGCCCAACTATACCCAAAAGGGACTAAGGGGATCAATTATGCCCCAATGTAGACAAAAGAGACCAATCGAAAATCACTATGTTTAAGAATTAATCCCACGATTTATTGTAGGGATGGTCCTAGTAATTAGGTCCGGTATATAGGCCTCTACATTTTTCTTAAACAATTCGATTCAATCACCTGTAATCTTCTTTATTTTACTAATATCGTTGCCGTTTTTTAATGTTTCTTAAAATGGGCTATAAAGATTTCAAACTGACCAATTCCAACTGTACCCGAAAGGGACTAGAGTGGATCAATTTTGCCTCAATGTAGACATAAGAGGTCAATCAGAGACCACCCTTTTTAGGGATTAACCGCACGATTTTATGCAGGGTATTTTATGGTAACATGTTCATGTGGAAAAGAAACCACTATTATATTTCCAAACGAGGAAAGCAGTAAATCCACTTTAAAAGATAAGAAGGCAGTATAAAAAAAATATTACAGCTTTCTCTGAAACTTGGTTGTATGTAGAAATTTTTAACTTTAACATTAAAATAACATTGTAATAAATTGTATTGTTAGAAAGATTTCTAATCAAAAAAAATTTAAGTAAAAATTGTCTATGAAAAAATATAAAAAGGCAGAAAATTCTGCTGCTTTTAGGTTTACAAGACATGGAGGCAGTTTGTGTGTTATTTTAATTTCAATTAAATTAAGCCATTATCATTAATTTTCGTGGTGTAGCAAAGAAAACTATTTATTTAGTTAAAACAAACGCAAAACTCGTACTTCGCATTTCTCTGATTTCACTTTTTACACTTTACTGCCTTTTCGGTACGGACGGCAATGTACTTAGTACGACTAGCGTGACTTCTCTCATTTTTTCTGCAGGGTTATTTCGGTGAGCCAGTTGAAATTTAAAAAAAAAAAATAATAATAATAAAATTGATATTAGATAGTACTTTGATCAAAGTTTACCACAACAAAAATATCCATACAAACATAAAAATGCATTCTCCGAATTGGAAATGGCGAATTTCTACTCATACCCTAAATTTCTTTTTTGAAAATTATAATTTTTTTCTTCAAGGACGTTTAAAATATACTAGTAAATATCTAATGGGAAAAATTAAAATTTTATTGGCGTATCAAACAATAACTAACTAATAATCATTATAAGAAATATAGTGAGGAATTTTTTTGTTTTCTAATTAGTTATTATCTAATATAGCTATTAAATTTTTTCAACAAATATGTCGATATAAAATTATATTACTTTTTTAATGTGCCATGAAAATTTTGATATCATTCATTAAAGATTTGCCGATTTATAAGAATTTTATTTTTCCCTGAAGAGGAAGTCAATGAAAGTTGTCCTCATTTCATTCGCTACTTCAGTTTTTAGAGATTCGTTTAAGAAAGTTTGACCCATAACGTTAATCTATATTGCAATATGCTTTCGTATAATTTCAGGTCCCGAAGGGTGTAACTTATTTATCTACCACCTGCCACAAGAGTTTACTGACACCGATTTGGCTTCGACCTTCCTGCCATTCGGAAATGTAATATCCGCTAAGGTCTTCATAGACAAACAAACCAATCTCTCCAAATGTTTCGGCTTTGTTTCTTTCGATAATCCTGAATCGGCGCAGGTAGCCATCAAAGCTATGAACGGGTTTCAAGTGGGCACAAAACGTTTAAAGGTACAACTCAAGAAACCTAAGGATGCATCAAAACCTTACTAGACGTATGTCGAACTAATCATCATGTACACCAAACAATAAATATACTGGCGACAAGGTACAAATGAAATATGGAGAAGCGAAATTAAGGGAATGGGAGATCTTTAGTAGCAATATTTTGAATTACATAACTGAAGTAAAGTGAACATGTTATGTGGTGAATGATGTTAGTGTCGGAGGTAGGATTTTAAAACGAATGTTACTATTGCATACATATGTATAAAAGCAGCACAGCAAGTGCATGCGTGCATACATATGTACATATTATATTTGTTAATTATTACATATTTGTAAGAGTATTTGCTCGAATAATGTCAATTTTGTAAATCGATTAATGTACATATTTTGACAGCTAGCTTTGTCCAAAAATAATTCTTACACAATATACTTTGATAAATTATAATCACTTTTGCTAATGAAGCAAAACCTTACGTGGATATGAAAAACAATACTACATATGTATGTATGTATATGAGTTTTAAGTTGAATTTTTAGTTCATATAAATTGGGTTTTTTGTACATTATTTGATCTAGTTTTTAAGTTATTTTACATTGTTTAACGCTTTCATAACACAATATGAAACAAACTAATGAATTTTACGATATCGAAGTACACATACTTATGTACATACATATGTATTCAGTATGTACATGGTAAATAGGTATGTACATAAACAAATTGAACACATTAAACCAAAGTTTCAAACAAAATCTACATTGCTGGGACTAATGTAAATTAAAAAATGTGTCCGTCGCATTTTTAAGCAACGTAAACTAAATTCTAAATTGAAGTTAAAGGTCTGAAATTTTAAAGAAAATCAGTTACTGAGCTTCTTTATATTGTTTCGTCATATGGCCATATATTTATAAGGTACTTGAATTTCATGCATACATATGTATTTACATATATATAAATAACAATTTGTAACCTATAAGGGCAATTTATTCAAACTGGCAAATGCATTTTAAAATTCGTCAACCATACTCGTACAAACATCGTAAGCTTATATAAAAAAAAATATGGTGTTACTAGTACTCGTATTATATTTTCACTTGTCTCGAATGCGTACTTCCAAATTATTCATTTGAAAGCGTTTATATTGGCCTCATTCGCATTGCTCTTAAACTTCTCTGCCACTGACGTAATTGAAAAAATATCAGAAATACAAAGCAATTTTTGGAAGATTTGTCAGTTTGGTTCCTAGTGGAAACTGCTATTTATAACTCTGGTACAACACTAAGGTTATGATACGTGATATTTCGTTTACCCATTGAAACCCAGCAACTTTTAGTAAGAAAACGTCAAAAGCGTGAGATGTGTGGATTGCATTTGCAGGCCGAATACGTCGAAATGCGGTTTGTATGAGGGAATGACTTAATTTGGAATTGTTTGCCCAAAATGACGCATTTGGTGCATTGTAAATATGATATGACGAGGTATCTTTAGTTGGGTGTGCGCTTGTTTGAATGAGTTGCTATATTGGCTGTGTTTTTTTTACATGTACATATGTATATACCTATGCACTTATACTATATGTGGCCTGCTAAGGGTGTAATCTATCAACACTTATGAAATTATTGCGCAGAAAATTAGTACTGCTAAATTTCAGTATGCATTATTATAAGTACTCAACTGAAATGTGTCTCCATTTTATCTCAACACTATTCCCAACTTCTATGACCGACCGATTTAGCTATATGTTATACACTATGGCCAACAGAGGTGCGTGTCTCCGCTATGCAGAACAACCCGTTTTGTAACGAAATATCTATCACTGCCGCGAGTGTTCAATAAGTGCGGCTTGGTGGGTCTCCTCAACTTTACCTAAGTCATGATAAGCGTTTTTTAACTGCGAATGCAGTTGTATATACATGTAGAAAAAACACTGCTATTGTTAAGAAATATATTCATTAAATTTAAATACCAATCAGTTAGTATTGCTGTGATTGATATTAAATTTAAGATATATATGTACATATGTATGTTCATACTAGAGAGAGAGAATTAGTCGTTTTTATCTTAAAAGTAAAATTCATATATATCAAATAATAGTGTTATTAAAAGCGTGTGCTTAACATTACGGCTTTATGTCCTGTATAAAAATTAAACCCACCTAAATCGTTACTCTGCAGGAAAACTGCACTTTTCTAATAAAAATAAGTGAATATATTTTTAACCGACACCTATTAAGCTTTTGATAAGGCCCTATAAAACAAAATGTAGATTCAATATCGATGTCAAAACAAATATTCACCATATTTTAAATTGATCGATAATGCCTTGCGCACAATTAAGTGACTTTATAAAATGATTTTTTATTATAAGCACCCGACTTTTGTTTACCTTACATATTTACGCCTTTCTTCAACAGCTTTCAAATGTTTCCTGCACGCTTAGAAAAAAATTTCATTTGGAAAGCAACAACAAACTAAGCAACATAGTTTTTCTCGCCTAATTTGTTTTTCAATGGAACATTTTTTCTAAGCAGCAAAAATATTAAGAAGCCAGAGAAAGAAACGCCCATTGTTTGAGATAGGCACACACAAAGTTTAAAGTATATACATGCATAAATGGACGTATTGCACTTATAATTCTACATGTACATATTTATGTATAATGAATTCTTTTCAAATGTTTATTGTTGCTTGCTTCATAATTTCACGTAGTTACTTATTTAATACATATACATATATGTATAATCACATATCGTAGGCTTATGTTCAATACCCTCTATTAGCAAAAACTTTATTTTTCACGAAATCAAAATAAAAAACGGATTTGACGGCTATATTGTATGAATATGAAGTACCCTTAGTGATTAAATATTTATTTGTTGTTTAAAACTCAGTTTAAATATCAGATAGAAAGATGAAAATTATTTTAAAAAACATGTTGTTGATGGAGGTCTTTGTCAGGGCCTTGTTTTGAGTATGACGCCTTGTAATAGTCAATCAATCAACATCTTTTTCGACGCTGATAATTTTGATATACGGAAATTTAAGTCCGTCTCGACCTCTTTACATCATTACATCCCAACATTATGCTATAATACCCAACGGATAGGTCTAGCTGGGTATGCAAATTTATGCCGACGGGTTTTTTCTTTCGTGAAATGATTTCATTGCTGATAGAGGAATTTCCAAAAGGAAAATTAGTAGCATTTGAGCTAAGGTTTAAAGCAAACATTTATGTCATATATGAAAGGTGAATCTGAGATCATTTTACTGTGAAGAACTCATTTGCGTTAAAATTGGTGTTGATATGAATTGAATATAAGCCGTCGATATATAGTTATACATGCGCATACACAAAACAAATGTAGGTACTCTTACTCAATATTTTAGTACTGCTTTGTTAATGCATTATTTTTATGATTATGTTTGATGAATTTCTTTGTTATTTGTAAAATGCATTATGATTTATATTCCTAAATTGGTTCTGATTAATCAAATGCTGAAACTTTATTATTGTATTTTATATAAATAAAACTTCGTTTCTCTCTGAAATTTCTGTAAAAGTTTGTATTTAATTTGCTCTTGGGTTTATTTGCATTAGTATATATGTATGAAGCATTGCTTAAGCGGCAGTTACTCACGAACGTACGTACCAAAAACGTGTCAGCTGACACGACCTATCTTATGAGTGTGCAATGTAAACGAAAACTCACCGACGTGCAACGCCCGTACGTACGTAGCCCGGAACGTAGAAATCAAAACAATTTTGATTTTTTCCGTAAGAACGTGTCAGCTGATCGCTCTCTCACTAGACAGAGTTCCCTAGTAAACTTTTGTGCGCTACTTTTTGACCATTTGCAGTTTTATGCAAAAACATCTAATTAAAGTTTGAAAAATTGTGAAAATAATTCGAAATAATTATGTAAAAGTGCAGATTATAAATATGTAATATATTTATATTTATTTAATATTAATTCCAGCCTTTTACAATATCAAAAATTAAATTGGAAAAAGTTGATGTTTCCATAAGCATGCATGCAAAATGGTCAATGGCTACAGTGCTTATCTGTAAACAATACACACATAAATATGTTATGTACATGTACACAGACGCACACATTGATTCCTACGGGCTTGAGAGTTCGGTCAAACGGTTTTCGTACGACAAACGTCTGTACGTACGGCATACGTCGGTGGGTAACTACCGCTTTATCTGCAACCAAAAACTTTTGAGTTACACTAAAAGTCTGAATACATATTTTATTCACTCTTAAATAATAATAAATAGAAAATCCGATCTCAGCCCATTTTCCTTAAAACATTCTTTATTCACTTACTTAAATTAGTAAGTAATTGGAGCTCAACCGTCTAAACAGTTTCCGCCGAGTTTTTATAATAATACTTTACAATAATACTTATAATATATTATTATGATATTTAGTATAATCAGAAACAATAGATACTGAGAGGTAGAAGCTAGAGTACTACGTTAATGGGTTTTTTATTATATCACAGATCCTTAAAAATACCAATATTACTTACTTAATTGGCACTTATCTGTTTAAACAACAAGGTGGGTAAACTTACACCAATTGGTCACACCAAGGGAATTTAAATCGCTTTCCACCTGGTCCTGCCAGCGGAGTGGGGGCCGCCGCCCTCTTCCTCTGCTTCTATAGGCAGGATCCAATAAAAATTCTTTCTTAGCTGGAGCGTCATCTTTCATTTGAATAACATGGCCTTGCCAGCGTAGCCGCTGCCATTTGCATCGTCGTAAAGGCCTCTACCGTAGATGTTTCGAAGAACTTTTCTCTCGAACAGTCATGGTCCATGCTTCTGTAGAACACTCTTTAAGTTTGTCGAGAGACGACTTTACTTTTCAATTACTTACCTAGTCCATAGTAGCATTTATTGGCAAGAGTGATTCTTCGCTGGATTTCAGAGCAGATGTTGTTTATGTTAATGCTGATTCCCCAATAAACGAAGCCTTTTGCTATTTCGAAATTATGGCTGACAACAGCGGCGAAGTTACCAAAGCACAAATAACCTGATTCTTTGCTCGATAACAGCAAGTTCTTCGTTTTGTCTCCTTTTTCCAGTTTGGAGTAAGCAGAGCTTAAAGCGCGGGTATTCAGGTCGACGATACCGATGTTATCAGCATACGCCAGTAATTGCACGCTTTTATAGAAAATTGTTCCTGAGCGGTTAAGTTCTGCAGCTTGTGTTATTTTTTCCAACTGAAACCTCGCTTAATTTCGAACGGCTCGGAGAGGATCCTTCCAATACTCTGACTAAGCTGATGATGTTGCAGAACGACGTTTTGCACAGCCGTAGAAGTTTTGCCGGGAATCAAAATTCAGACATAGCGGCAGAGGCAGCTCCTTTTCGTGCTATCGATGGCGGCTTTAAAATCTACGAAGAGGTGATGTGTGTCAATACTTTTTTCGTGGGTTTTCTCCAAGATTTGGGGCATTGTGAAAATCTGGTCGATGATAGATTTACCAGGTCTGAAGAGGTAGCCAATTCACGGTGGACTTAATTTTTTCGCAAATTACATTTCCCATAAATTTGTTTTCGATATTAAAGAGACTAATGCCGCGATAGTTGGAGCAGTTTGTAGGATCTCATTTCTTGTGGACTGGGCAAAGAACCCTAGACTCCCATTGTCTGGCATGCACTCGTCCGGCCATATTTTGCAAAGAAGCTGATGCATGCGCCTTACCATCGCCGCCGTATTTGAATAGCTTCGCAGGCAATCCAACAATGCTCATCGCCTTGTTGTTTTTTAGTCTGGTATGGCTTTTCTGACTTCGTCTTAATCGGGAGTGGACATTAATTCCATCATCATCGGTCGGTTACTCGCTCGGGTTCATCATCCCTGTGCTGTGCATCGCCGTCTCCATCTAGGGGAGCAGAGAAATGTTCCCTCCATAATCTAACCAATCTCTGGACATCGGTTACGATGTCGCCGTTTACGTTTCCTTCTCTTTCGCCGAATGTTTTGTTAAAATTTGGGGCGTTATTCCTGGTGGCTAGTAGCTCAAGCTCCTTGCACCTTTCTGTCTTTGCCTTTTCTTCCTGAAAAGGTGTCTCGATTCCCTTTTCAACACGCGTTATCGTCCACACCTCTTTTTGTGGCGCTCGCTTTTAACGTTGCCCTGTAGGCAGCTTCTTTTCTTTCGGTTACAGCGCGGAATTCTTTTCCGTGTTCGCCGGTAAGCAATTTTTTCCTCCACGGCTGTACGAAGTGTTTTAGATATAGGCTCCCCCACTGCTCCTGCATTCCGTAGCGTTGACTTGTGCTGTTAGAGAGCAGGTTTGAAAGTCGAGTTGCGAAATTATTGTCAGTCTGTTGCGATTGCAACCTTCGACATTTTGCTTGCCTTTTTTCTTGGTTTTAGGCGCGCAGAGCGGGTGCATATTTTAGCTGCTACGAGATGGTGGTCCTAGTCGATGTTAGGTCCTTGGATCGTGTATACAACTGAAACACGGACGATCTGATTGCGTGTATTCGATCGGGGCACAGCCAAGTAACTTGATGTAAATTTTCATGCATGGTCCTAGTGCTAGTTATGACCATGCTTCGAGCACTGACGAATTCGAACAGCCTCAGTCCGTTAGGAGAGGTTTCATTGTATAGACTGGACTATCCAACTGTGGGGCCAAAGACACCTTCTTTGCTTGATCCAAAACTGACGCCCATCTGCAGCCGCACCTTGTGGTGGACAATAAAATAATAAAAATAAAAATAAATAAATGTAAGGCGCGAATAACCTTCGAAGAGATTTCAGGCCGAGCTTCTCTTCCAATTTGCGTCCTGCTCCGAACGGCATCTGCATGGCAGATGAGTTTTCACTGAGAAGCTTTTCTTGGCATAGATACACTCGGAGTGCTTGCAAATTGAAACAACTTTGTTTCTAAAATTTTGGTGTTGCTTTGACTGGGGCGTGAACCCAGGATTCTCGGTGTGGTAGGCGGAGCACGCTACCACCACACCACGGCAGCCGCCATGTTGATGCAAATCCCTCAGCTAGCCCTTAAACTGAGTATGTCCGTGGACTAGCCAGGTTGTCGCCTTTTTACATTAGCTCACCACTTAACGGATGCTCAGTTGCTATCCAGAGAGTACTTCGCCGCAAGCGAGCGGAAGTAGTGAACTGCTTGGACCACATGCAAAGAATCACTACGGGCATTTGCAGATGCATGGCGGTCAGAAGCTTTCCCCACTTGCGCGGATCTACACACGGCTCCTCCCACCACACCAATATAGTGGTTTCTTATATCTGTAGTGCTATATTTTTGGTTTATTATACTCATACGTTTGAATAGATACTTAATTTACTTTGTGTAACTTCTGAGTTTTTGTATGCGATTTTTCCTGTTCATTTTGAATTTCCAATTTTGAAAATTCTATTTCAATAGTCCAGTAATTTTAAGTAAAAATGGGGGCAAATATCGGAATTCGAAACAAGAAGCTAGAAACTTTATTTTAGAATTTCTGTTAATTGCAGAGAAGTCACAATAAATCGCTTGGTAGCGTCTTAAGATATTCGAGGTCGAAGGTCGCAAAACTAAGTTTTTCGCAAATATTTCGTTTCTTATGGTAATATGTAGACGAAGATCATTGAATTCTCCACAAAGTCCAGCCTGAAAAACTTTTTTGTGGGCTTTGTCCAGGGGCGGATCTGCCGGGTGTTTTCGTATTTCTCAAATATTTCTTGATTCTTCTCAAGGTTGAAAATAGACGTTTTAGAGTTGATGTAGTAACTGCCAATACCCGTGATAACGTATTAACAATTTTGAATGCGTTCACGTTTATTACCTGAAAATAATCGAAAATTACAAGGTCCTGGAGATTTTGATTTTAAGAAAACTTACCGACAACGCATTCTGCGCATTTTGAACGCTTCGATCGCAAATACGTTGCTTCCACATTTTTACTTCCGGAACGAAATCACTTTGGAACAATCAAGTAATTCTTCATAAAAGTTGTGGAGTTATGTGCATCACCCTTCATCGAATTCTTGCTTTAGAAATTACTAACCAAAGCTTTGGAAAATTGAATTTTGCTTTTCGAAGGACTTTGAAGGTGAGAAATGCATGTACGTGTCGAGAAGTGGCACATAAAATGTAGTTCTATAGTAACCCTCAATTCCTTGAGGTTCAACGTTGAATCAGTTTTTTTTTTACTATTGCATAAACGCGG
This sequence comes from Eurosta solidaginis, assembly GCF_040869045.1. NCBI lineage: Eukaryota > Metazoa > Arthropoda > Insecta > Diptera > Tephritidae > Eurosta > Eurosta solidaginis. Next base: position 178,861,360 of record NC_090320.1, read on the forward strand.
CTCTCTAACTTCAATGTCGTACTTGGAATACGTTTTAACAACCTTCTCAAAGATAAAATGAAAGCACGAGTCAGCGTTTAGCCGCATTCCTTGAATTCATTCAAAGAATCTTCTTCTAATTTTGTAGCTTCTCCAAGGTCTTAATTTTTCAACAGCAATTCTCGACTCAAAGGCAGAACCACTAAATGGATTTCATTATGTGAGGTGAGATTTGAAATTTGGCGTCGAGCCTTAATATATTCTAATTTTGATTTTGGAAGCAAAATAAATAGTTTTTGGGTTCGTTTATGATTTTCGGTTATTACATTCGTTACAAGATGAAACGGATACGCAATACACATTGTCCCCCCCCCCCCCCCCCCCCCCCCCCCCACCCTATCTTACCAAAATTCTGGACCCGCCACTAGCTCTGCCATATCTGAACTACAGCACAGAAAGCTTGAAGTTGTTGCAGAGAACCTAAATTGAATCCAACATTGTACGTATTACTAACTACTATGGTTAATCGCAGGTAAAAGAAATTATACGTGTCCAATTCATCGTGCTCGGGATTATGAACCGATTTCGGACAATTCAAGATGGCGTTGGTTTTTATTGTATGAAGAATATCTCCGTGAAAGCTTTTTTCGACAGGTGAATTATTACAGAGGTTACAGCTTCCGAATTGTGATTAAAAACTGAGTCTACCAAGCTGCCATTTTTCCAAATTTCTAATCTCTTTTGCTGGCGACCTCAATGTTAGGTTAAACTTGCCGGTTCGTGAGGACTTGAGATAGACTGAAAGAACCAATAGTGTTATCAGAAGTTAGCTCAACGATCGTCCTGAAAAGCCTTATCAACAACCAGGACTTATGTTGCATAATAAAGTCTTCTTGGAAACATTATAACCTTTCTGGGACCTATGCTACTTGCTGCTTTTAGATATCATATCTGTATCACTCCTAACTGCTGGAGTCTTACCGTGATAAGCAGTGGGCACGAGCACAAAATGTGCTCGCTTGTTTCCTCCACCAACATGCACTTCCTACATTAGATTTAGATTTATTTATTAAGTCTATGGTTTAGTAACCTTACAGACTAAGACGTACATAGGTTATTAATTATATTGGAAATAGTACATACAAAGTTTTTCTTTAAATTCATTGCGATTTACAAATATATCTAAATTTATTTCTCTACATAACAAATTAAATTCCGATAGCAGTCTGATAATTGGTTCATTTTGAGCATACCTGGTTTTGCAGAGGTCAATAGCAAATAAATCATGATGTCGTAAGTTTCTGGCTGGAACATTGAGTTTAATACAATGCAATAAAAACGGACAATCAATAGTCCCATTGAGAACATCACGAATAAAAACTAAGCCAAATATCAATCGCCTACTGGCAAGAGTATGCAGACTGATCAGTCTGCACCGCGGAATATAAGATGGAATAGGCATATTAAACCTAATACTGGATAATGCAAATTTTAGAAACTTTTTTTGTATACGTTCAAGTCTATTGGAATGCACATCATAAAACCGATTCCAGTTTATAGAAGCATATTCCAATTTGGACCTTAAAAATGTACTAAACAGCAATTTTTTAGTATAAGGATCCTTAAATTCAGAACTATTCCGTCTAATGAAAGCTAGAGAGGAATAAGCTTTAGGTATAATGTAATTCAAGTGATCAATAAACGTGAAATTCGAGTCAAAAACAACCCCAAGGTCTTTGATTTTGTAACTAGAACTGAGGACAGAGCCACAAATAGAGTACGAAGATATGAGTGGCAATCTAATTTTGTTGAAGGTGACCGAGCAGCATTTTTCGTTATTGATCATTAGCATATTTCGATCACACCATTCCTGGAATTTGTTAACCTCATTTTGCATAATTTGAATATCAGAGAAGCTTGTTATTTTTTAAAAATTTTTAAATCATCGGCATAAAGTAGACGTTCACACAAGGAAAAACACTGTGAGCAATCGTTGATGAAAATAACAAAAAATAGAGGACCAAGGATACTACCTTGAGGAACCCCAGAGGTAGCTCTATATGAAAATGATTTTACGCCATCAACAACAACATAGTTAATTCTATCTATTAGATATGATTTTACCCATGACAAGAAAGTAGAATGAAAGCCAAAATTTTCAAGTTTTTTAATTAATAAGTCGTGAGACACTCTATCAAAAGCTTTTGACAAATCAGTATAGATTATATCTACCGGAAAGCCCTCAACAAAGGCTGAAAAACAAAAATTAGAGAAAACAGTTAGATTAGTGACCGTACATCTGCCCGGTATAAAACCATGTTGAGTATACGAAATATAGGGCTTGACAGCAAATGACAATTTAGAGCTAATGATTATTTCAAATAATTTAGCAATATTAGTAATTTTAGAGATGGGACGATAGTTCGAAACCAGATTCTTACTCCCACTCTTAAAAACTGGAGTAACAGAAGTCACTTTCCATTCATCTAAAAAATTACCTGACCTAAGAGACAAATTAAACAACAAAAGTAGCGGATACACTATAGATGACGTGCATTGATTGAGAAAAAAAGCAGAGATATTATGAGCATCTAATTGCTTGGAGCATTTTAGGTCTTTTATAGCTGCGAAAATATCTAATTGCCCAGCACTAGAAGTATCAAGCTGAACACAATTATCAACAAAATTAGACTTAAAAAATTCAGCAAACAGATTTGCCCTTTCATTAGCGGTGCTTGCACTCATGCCATTGTGAGACACTATGGACGGAATAACTGACGAAGAACGTTTTGAATTTACAAAACTCCAAAAAGCCTTGGGATTAGATTTAATATTCATTTCAAACCCGAGTAAATAATTTTTATAAAGAAATTTATTTAGACAGTTAAACTCAGTCAAGTATTTCTCATACATTACTCTGTGCTGCAAATTACCAGAACATTTATAAAGCTTATGAAATTTATTGCGAAGATTCTTTAATTTGTTTAAGCTCCGATTATGCCAGGGTAGTTTATGGGCCCTTGGCGGTAAACGTGGAATATTTCCAAAAGATATACTACTTATTTTACTCTTAAAAATGTCAAAACAATCAGTTAGAGACCGATCTGCAAATAGGGTTGGCCAATTCTCACTTAATATTAGATCATTAACAAGATCAAAATTACACCGCGAGTAATCAAATTTAAGCATCGAGTCAGTGCAAAGATTTGGATATTTATAAAACTCAAGTTCCAAGATAAGTGGAATGTGGTGTTTATCAGTGACCGATAAAGGAACCTCAGACTTATACAATTGAAATTTTAAATCAGGACTAATGAAAATAAGATCCAAAATCCTGCTCAACTCATTTAGAAAACCATTAATTTGCGTTAATTGTATACCAAATAACCCATCAATTACGCATATTTCACTACACCTATTCACATTACTTGGAATAAGCATATCTTCATCAGCAATAGTAGACCACGCAATTTTATTTAAATTAAAATTACCCAATACACAGAGTTGTGCATTATCATTGGGCAGATTTAAATTTAAAATATTATCAATATGATCAAAATACAAATTATCAGAGCTATTAGGAGGAATATAAGAAACACAAATGAAAAGCAAATCATCACCATTCGAAATTGACACACACAATTGTTCAATACAGGAATCAATATTACTTAAAGTTACTTCAGCAGCACATATAATGGACTTTACTGCTATCAAAACACCTCCTCCACGCATAGTATTCGTTGCCACACCATCTCTGTCTCTTCGAAAAACAGAATAAAAGCTACTGTTAAAGAACTCCTCACTGCAGAAATCAGCATTAAGCCATGTCTCTACCAACACGATGACGTCATAATCACATTCAGATGTAGCAGCATAAATAGAATTGGCTTTTGTTCTCATACCAGACATATTTTGATAACAAATTTTGAGATTTTGATTAAGATGAATATTACGAATTCGCTTATTATGACTAACTTGTAGGGTCTCAATTGTATCTATGTTTCCTGCATATTTTGGTATCGCTTTGGAAAAAACCTAAAAGGTCTAACAGACACATTTGTTGGCCACAGAGAAGCATCGAAAGCTTTGCTATAGTCAGTAGATAAAACACGTAATTTGAAAGAAACTCTTACGAGAGAGTTAAAGTCAGCATCTCTTTTGATCAGTTTAAAGCAAGCAATTCTTGATGGATCGATGTTGGTATGTTGAGAAATATATTGAATAATGTTATCTTCTTTAACAGACGGCTTAAAAGAAGATAAGTGAAGCCATCTATATCGCACGAAAACATCCAAATCAGCATTCACATTAGTACCACTAACAACATTATATGGCTTATCAGCGTTTGATTTACACGAAATTTTTCTCTGTCCCTGTATACCAACTTCATTCGATGGAAAACGATCAGCAGCAGAGGCAGCGGCACCAGCAAATGTTTGGGAGATAACACCAATAGAGTTAGCAGCATCATTATTTGTAGTAACACAAGCAGAATTATTATTAACACCCTAAAGTAGAGTAGGTAATTTATTTGTCTCAGCGATCACAGCAGAATGCACAGGTTCATTGTTTGCAGTCATACAATTAATATTATCATTGGCACCCACAGGTAGAGTAGATAGTGAACTTCTCTCAGCGCTGTCGGCAGAATGCACAAGCTGAGCAGCAGGCGATGGCAGAGGAGATGATTGTTTTTGCATTGACTTAGGTGCGCCAACCTTAGTTTGTGAGCGCGTACGGATTGCATTGTTGGAATCGACAGATACGTATATACATATGTATGTATGTAAGTTGTATGGAACATTTTTGTTTTGATATCTTTTGGTTTGTATAAACATCTAATTGGTCACCATTAAAAAAATAAGTTTACATGTCATTGTCAACATTTTTTGCGAAGTCTGATGGATCAAAAGTTATTTAAATTAGATTCAAAGGAATCTGCAAGAATACAACATGTACATATGTTAGAATATGCTTATATGCACATTTGGGTATTTATATTACAGCGTTTAACGCGTTCAAAGACAATCAAAATTTTAAGGAGCGACAAAAACAGACAGCCGTTTTTGAAATTAGTCACTAATTCCACTAGAATTTTGTTACGTTTAAAATGGATTGCTTCAAACTTTATTTTAGGAAATTTTTTTCCAAAGTTTCCATTAAGTTAACATTGACCTTAAATAACTTTTGATCTATCAGACTTCGCAAACAATTGTGACAATAGCCGTGTTTTTTAACACGCGTATATCCGTTTACGCTTAAACTTTATATTGACTGCTAAGAGACAAACTATAAATACACCTCTGAAATTGCTGCGCATAAATTTTGTCCTACTAAATTTCAATACGCATTATACTCAGATGTAACTGAAATATGTGTCTTTGTTTCACCCTGTACACTAATTCTATGTATTATATGTGTGTCCACAATTCATCGCAACTGATTCAGCTATATGTTATACCCTATGGCCATCAGAGCGTTGCGTCTCCGCTTTCGCTACACCCTGTTGCTGTAGCTAGTTGTTTTACCACAGCCGCTAGATGGGTCTCCTAAGCATTATCTAAGCGAAGATAGGCGTTTTTTAACACGCGCAAACGAAACGTTTTAACACGCGTATATCCGTTTACGCTTAAACTTTATATTGACTGCTAAGAGACAAACTATAAATACACCTCTGAAATTGCTGCGCATAAATTTTGTCCTACTAAATTTCAATACGCATTATACTCAGATGTAACTGAAATATGTGTCTTTGTTTCACCCTGTACACTAATTCTATGTATTATATGTGTGTCCACAATTCATCGCAACTGATTCAGCTATATGTTATACCCTATGGCCATCAGAGCGTTGCGTCTCCGCTTTTCGCTACACCCTGTTGCTGTAGCTAGTTGTTTTACCACAGCCGCTAGATGGGTCTCCTAAGCATTATCTAAGCGAAGATAGGCGTTTTTTAACACGCGCAAACGAAACGTATACGCGCGTGTTAAAAAACACGGCTAATGACATGTAAACTTATTTTTTTAATGGTGACCAATTAGATGTTTATACAAACCAAAATATATCAAAACAAAAATTGTCCATACAACTTACATACATACATAAGTATATATGTATGTATATGGGAAACAAAAATCCCTACCATATTACCATTTCCACACCTGTTTACTAATCAACAAAGTTCTATGATCAGTAAAGTTGTAAACGACCCCGATAACTATTTCTACCTTAAGCCTCAAGCACAACTTTGGTTACGTAAATATATGTAACTAAATAAATGAATATTAACAAAGCAACCCCAAACAAACAAAAATATTTGCATATATGCATCTATACACATATAAATATATGTACGTATAAATATATGTGCATGCTCATCTGCACAAGCGATGAGCGTAACATAAACGCAATGTCTTTTATTTTACTATTCGAAGTATCCGGATAGTGCGCACTATCCGGATAGTACTATCCGGATAGTACTATTCGAATAAACGAATAAAAAATCCGAATAAATATTTTTCGGATTACGAATACCTGGCGAATAAAAGAGTTTATTATTCGAATAATTTTTATTCGGATAGTCCCACCCCTATTAGCTACCATTGAATAAGTCTTATTTAAAAGCATGTGACGCCAGAAGGCAGTGTCCAGTCAGAATGTCATGAGTCTACAGTTCTCTCTTTTTAATGATAGGAGAAACTATGTTGGTATAAGGTTGTAATACCTATTCATGATCTTCGATACTTTACAGCCAATCGCTTGGTTCCACGCGTTTCCCGCCTGGTCGATTATGTGCAACTCTAGACTTCTCTTATGCTGACGGCAGAGTGGAAACGAGAAGCGTTGATATAATATAAAAATAGAAAGCTTTCGTTTGATTTCTTATGGAAAATTGTAAAACATTGCCAGAAACGTTTCAAGCTTGTAAAATGAATATGAAAGTAAAAATTACTTCTCGCCTAGCATAGCTTATAGCGAGCCTTAATCTCTTTCAATAGAATACAGACGTCTAAGGAACAAACTCCGAGAGATGCGCCTTTTCAGCTGTATTGGACAATTACACATTCGCGTAATTGTCGTCTTTTAAAAAACAAAAAATGCCATTCTCGCGCCATCACAAAAATCTCCACATACACATGGAATGGTATTTACTCAGTAATTATCGGATAATTTACCAGAGAGTTCTTCAGTTAAACAGAATTGGCGTCGGGATAGAATTGCCCTATATACCTCTCGTACATGTAAATCTATATAAGTACAATAGCATATAGCAAAACTGGAATATACCAGTTATTTGTTTGAAATTTCTACGTATTGTACCAATACAAAACCCGTATATTAATAGGCTCGTTTTTGGTAGCCTACGTAAAAAAATAAAAGTATTTTTCATGATTTTACCAACTATAAAATTAAAAATAAATGTAAGGCGCGATAACCTCCGAAGAGATCTAAAGCAGAGCTTCTCTTCCAATCTGCGTCTTGCTCCTCTTGATTTTCCCTACAAATTGGCCGGACGGGACCTACATGTTTTATGCCGACTCCGAACGGCATCTGCAAGGCAGATGAGTTTTCACTGAGAGCTTTTCATGGCAGAAATACACCCGGAGCGCTTGCCAAACACTGCCGAGGGGCGACCCCGCTTAGAAAAATTTTCTTCTAATTTAAAAACCTTATTTCTAAAATTTTGATCTTGCTTTGCCCGGGGTGCGAACACAGGGCATACGGTGTGGTACGCGGAGCACGCTACCATCACAACACGGTGGCCGCCATTTTTACCAACTATTTTAGCTATATATATGGCCATAAATACCGGTAGTTTCCTGATATTTCCCTCAAGATGTACACATACTTTTTTCGGTAAATAATCAATAACTACAGTAAATTATCCCTGGTGGTTTACTTGATGATTTCTAGTAGTTTACTGGTATTTCTTAGATCTTTTCGCTGTAGTTTTCTTGGTAAATATCTCATAAACACTGTGAATTGTACTGGTAGTTTTCTAGGCAAATTCTCGTAGTTTATGTCTAATTTGTCTTGAAACTACGTGAAATATATTGGTATTTTATAAAAAAGTTCCTTGTAGCGTACGTGGAAATACAGCTTAAAATACCGTTAGTTATCCGGTAATCTTCCAATAGTTTCTTTGTAAGTTCTTGGTAAATATTTCCAAAATTATAGCCTAATTTACCGATGTTTTCATGTCCAGTTACTTACTAGTTAATAATTCCATATTCTAAATTAAATACCAATAAAGTAAATTTTCTATAAAAACTTATTAATAATTCATTCCTTATTTAACAATAATTAGAATTAAAACTGGTAAATTTAAAATTTAAAAAAGTTAGCATGTGGAATAAAAGGAGAGTTACATATGCTCAAACATGCAAGTGAAACTTATATGTATATGTAAGTGGCTTAAACGAATAAAGTTTATTTTATTTATTACTATTACTTATTATTGACTTGACGTGCTTAAATCGGTTATGCGCCAGCTCGATCGACTTCCGCATTAATTTTTCAAACGTTTTAATACCCAAAGATGAAAATGCATCTATAAAAAAAGTTAAAGTTATTATATTAGTTACATTTCTTTCATACAACTATATTGACTAAAAGCCAAAAAGTTTTAAGTTTCCCTTTTGAATGCTGGTGTTAAATACTGACACAATTTTTTTTAAATCGGAAAGAAATTTAGGTCTAGCCATCTTATTGAAAACTTGTAAAATTCCATGTGTGTAAATTCCTTCTAAGTAATATTAAACTTACTGAAAAAAACCTCATTAAAAAGCTTACGGCTGTATAATGCCAACTTTGTACAGCGAACATCCCAATTGTATTTGTGAACTAAATTATATTTTATTAATTGCCTAAAAACGTCGTCCAGCGATGAAGACGCTCCTTTTTGCCTTAGTATGAATGTAAGCTGTTTGGAATTATTAATTCAAATCTTATACATTTTTTTAAATATTTCACAAAATTTCAATACCATTGCATTCTCGAAATCAGGCTTTTGTAAGTCCGTTTCCATTTTGTCTAGTTCGTCGATGATCGCTAGGGGAAGTGTTGATAAAATATTTAACTCCACCTCGTCGATCTCCCCACACAGCCGCTTTGTAACCTTAAGCACCTGACGATTTATAACCAGATTTTCTCGCAGCATTTTAGTCTGGTCATCAAATTCGTTCTTATCTATGAACTGAAAATAAAATTGAAATTTGTCCCAGCGGGTATATTACGTTTACGTACATTGGTCATGCAAATTAAATTATTACATTTATGTGCAAAGTTTCTTCCACTTTTTCCAATCTTTTGGTAGTGGACAGTTGAAAAATTTTTTGGTTTTCCACCATCTCGCAAGTAATTGATGTATACTGGGCCTGGGCATGTTATGTATTTCCACTAATTCTAGTTGTTGTTGATTTTCTATGTTGAGACTATCGGATAGTTTTTGTTGAAGGATTTCGCTATCAATTATATTGCCTTTTTCATTATAGTCACCGGATGTGGTGAATATTCTTCGTTTTTTACTTGTCGGAGTGGTAATTTTATCTTTTTGTGGTTGCGCTGTTGGAATTTGTTCTAATTGGATATAGGACCCACATCCTGCAAAGGCAGCTTTCGTTATGTCATTATGTTATTAAAAAACTAGTGAGCATACCAATCATATTAAGTTCGTTATTAGATAGTTGCGATATTTCAACTGCGGTATGCTAAGTGCCAAATGATCCGCATTCTAGATTTTCGAATGCTGTTGTTTCCATATTCTTGTGTATTATATTTTTTTTATTATTTATTACGTTTTATTAAGTATTATATTACGAAAATTCATGAAATAAATGATGTAAAAGGGGAATAAGTATAAGCTTGTGTTCGTTTGGAATTGAAAAAAATGTATAACAAATTTAATCTTTTTCAACTGTGGAAATTGCCGTATCAATGCAACTGCAGAATATTATTCTTAATGCTTTATTTGATTCTACTGGACTTACAAAGAAATCTTCTACCTGTTGGAAAAAGTGCCCTGTAATAACCTTTTTCTGCTATTTCTTCCTCTCCCATGGATTTGAAAGCTCCTCTATTTCGAACATAGCAAAACGAATTTTTTTCTTCTTTATGATTCACCTCAAATGATCCCAGTTTCTTACGACTTTTTAAATTGAAAGGAACTTCATTTCTTTCATATATCCTAGCTAATAATTGTTGAAGTATATGGTTGCGCTTTTTTATCAATTTTTTTATGTGCTGCATATAGTTCTCAAAACTTATATGCCGAAAAGCTGTCAAGTGGACCATATTGTTCAGCGCAGTCACTTATATGCAACAAACCATGCATATTAAATGTAATCGCATGGTCGCCAAATATCTCAGACACCTTCTTCACAAATTCATGTAACATTTCATTTGCAATTTTTGCTTCACGCTTATAATGTTTATCACAAGAAAATAATTATGTACCATTGTGAAGCAAGAGGAAAGCGTAGTAAATATCCTCGTCTACACAAAGTTTAAGAACGAATATACCAAAATAAAGTAAAAATTGCCTGAACTCCGTAGCTTTCCACAATTTAACACATTCTAGGGATCTACATGATCGGCCAAACTCTGAGGGAGTATATTTTACTACAAGTTTTAATTTTTCGTTTAAAGCACTCTTATTGCCCTTGTTAATGACATCGAAGATGAATCTTTTTACCACCCCGAGGTCGATAAGATGCATCGGATCAAGTGGAAATTGAGATACCATTCCTTTATTAAGTGTTTCAAGTATGTGAGTTTCATTATGAAACTTTAAGCTATGATGCTTTTAGAGATTTGGATGAACCGACTTCAATCCCAGTTTCCAAAAGAGATGAAACTTCTTTGCAAAATTCTCCCAAATACTCTTCAATGTTGCTCGGTTTTTCTTCTCCACTAAAACGACCTATTAAAAAAGGACTAATATTTGGAAACCCAACAATTGCTCCTAAAATCGGCCAAAGAACTTTTTTTGAGCTTTTAAAGATATTGAGACCATCTGTTCCAATGACAAGTTCTTGCGAGGAACACCTAAGACTTTAAGCAACCCTAACAAGTCGCCGAACTGGCTTTGAGGAATATTGTTACGCATTGCGTACAATATAGCTTGTTGAATTTTGAAGTCAGTTTTTTCCGAACTTTCATTTTCAAAATTTTGAAGTGTCGCCACTGAGGAGTCTTCTATTTCGAGAGGTCTATCTGAACATGTTTCCTCTTCAAAATCTCCTAGCTTCACTCTTTTGATTTTCAAATTTAAATCTTCTCTTGATAAAGCTCTCTTTTTTTTCTAAACACACTAAATTTTGTATTGTCTTGCTATTCATTGTACTGTATTATTTTATATATTTTATATATTTTAACGTTTATATCATGCAATATGGAGCTTTATCAAAACTTTTTTTTTTTTTGATGCTCCTTAACCATAGTCAGTTTAGTGCATTGAGCATTTCACTACCTCTAATCAAAGTTATTTATTATAACTTTTAACGCTCACAATATATAGCTACCTAAATCTAATGAAAAGCTTCTTCAGAAAACCGCCCACTTTAAAAAATATTTATGCGGATTGAGTAACTTCCAAGTAGACACAGTGCAAAATTTTAAAATAAAAGCTGCATTGGGTACTCAAAAAACACTAAAAAATTTAATGGTAACATGTGAAAATATAAGATGTGCCAACTATGGTATTAACTTACGAATATAAAGAACGGTCCTATCAAAATGCAAATAGATTGATCAGGCCTTTTGCTGAAGTAGAGACAATTTTTTTTAATATTAATTTTATTTCGCGCACGGATTAAATTACTTAAACACCATACAGTGGACCCTCGGTTAACGTACACAATTGGTTCTAGCATCTTGCTCGTTATGCAAAACGTTCGTTAAGCAAAACCATTATTCCTATAAGAATCAATGTAAACTAAAATAATGCGTTCCAGGTCGAAAAAAAATACAGTCTTATATGTTTCAATTTGAATTTTTATTGAAAGAAACCTAGTACCTAGCATTATTAATCTACATTAAGCAAAAAACTGTCTAGAGTCGTTTGTTTCTGACGTCCCTTCAAAATTTGTTCAAAATGGGACACAGCATTATCGTTGAATAATTCTGTTGCACGTACTGCCGCTGTCTGACTGGGGTGATGCTTTTTAACGTATGATGCCACAAACTCCCATGCTTTGAGCATTTCTCTGATTGCACTAGACGGTTGCTGTTCTTCGGTTATCTCCTCGTCTGATAAAGTTTGCTTCTTAACATCTTGTTGTAAATCACATTGCAATTCTATAAGCTCGTCGGTAGTCAGATCTTCACTGTGCTCTGCCACAAGTTCAGCGATGTCATTTCCATCCACCTCTAGCCCAATACGGTCAGCCAAAAATATTATTTCGTTGGTTATTGGATCCGTAGATACTGCGTCGAGTCCTTCAAATGTGCATTCGGCAAAGCGGTCGGGCCAAAGATTTTTCCAGGAAGATTCGAGTGTTCTCTTAGTAACGCCTTTCCATGCCTTATCAATAATTTTGAGACAGGCAACAATGTGGAAGTGATCTTTCCAAAACTCTTTTAGAGTAAGATTTGTTTTTTCAGTCACGTCAAAGCAATGCTGGAAAAGTTCTTTTGTGTAAAGCTTCTTGAAGTTAGAAATCACTTGCTGATCCATGGGCTGAAGCAATGGGGTTGTATTAGGTGGCAAAAAGTGAATTTTGATGAATTTAAACTCTTCAATGAGTTCATCTTGTAAACTTGGTGGATGTGAAGGAGCGTTATCCATAATAAGCAGGACACGAAGAGGCAAATCCATCTCAATCAAATATTTCAGCACAGAGGGGCCAAAAACATTATTGATCCACTCAGTAAAAAGAACACGTGTCACCCAAGCTTTACTGTTCGACTTCCACATGACATTTAGCTTACTCTTGTCAACATTATGCTTTTTGAAGGCACGTGGATTCTCTGAATGATAGACAAGTAGCGGTTTTATTTTCAAGTCGCCACTTGCATTGGAACAAAAAAGCAGAGTAAGGCGGTCTTTCATTGGCTTATGGCCGGGCATTGCTTTCTCCTCTACTGTTATGTAAGTTCGCTTGGGCATCTTTTTCCAAAAAAGACCCGTTTCGTCGCAATTAAACACCTGCTGGGGCAAGTAACCCTCAGTATCCACAAGCTTCTTGAATTCGCCTACATAACTCTCGGCAGCCTTAGCGTCTGAGCTTGCTGCTTCACCATGCCTTATAACGCTATGAATACCAGTACGTTTTTTGAAATTCTCGAAACACCCCTTACTTGCTTTGAAGTCTTCCCTTCTTGCTGTTGATGTTCCTGGCGACTTTTCAATCAGAGTAGTGAATATCGTTTTAGCCTTCTCACAAATTATATTCTGCGAAATTGTGTCAGCTTGCATTTGCTTTTCGTTAATCCATATCAAAAGCAATCTTTCAACATCATCGAGAATTTGTGGTCGTTGCGAAGAAACTCTTGATACTCCCTTTGAAGCGTTTAGCACCTCAAGCTTGTCCTGATTCTTGAGGATAGTAGAAATCGTTGATTTCGACAAGTTGAACGCACGTCCTAAATCAGCCACACCCAAACCTCCTTTATGTTTTTGAATGATCTTGAGTTTCATTTCAATAGTTATTTTGGTCCTTGTATTTTTCTCCTTTTCCGAATTTTTTTTTGAGGGCATTTTATGTTAGTTATTTTGCAATTTTTATAAAAGCAAAATTAAAAATAAAAAATTTGTATGTTTCAACACGTCTTGTTAATTTTACGAACAATTCTGCACTAAAATAAAACAAAATTCTGAACTATGAAGCAAAAGCTAAACGCAGACAGCCCAATAATGTGAATTCGGGGTTTCCCCTGTTTAGGTTGTTATGCGAGACTTCGTTCGTAAAGCGAAACTTTTTTCCCAAAAAAATGTATTCGTTATGCGAAATGTTCGTTATGCGGGGCGTTCATTAACCGAGGGTCCACTGTACATACCTCTTTAATTAGTCCACGTTAAATAATCTGTATTATTCTTCACAAGTGAATGAAAGTTTATGAAAGACAAATTGATCGTTTTTCATATAGCCTACTACGATTTAATATATATTTCCAAATATTCTTGTAAATTTCAAGTATTTTACTTTTAAAATAATTGAAAAACACCGAGTTTGTGATACGTATTTTTTGTCGTATTTATTATGGAAAGGTACCGAAACTTTACCTAAAACTTCATATTCACAGCACACAGTATAAATTGAAGAAAAATCCAGTAAAATACCTGGAAGATTCCTAAAAATTACTGAAATTAATTCTAAATTGTTAATTATAATGGATGGCTACTAAAAGTTTACCAAATGCTTATTTACTTTCTTTCCATTGGTGTTTGTGAGTTAGAAATTTTTATGATTTTATTGGTAGTTTCGGTAGTCGATGTTTGCAGGGAAGTTTTAACAAATTTAATATCTTTACAGTATATAAGTAAATTTTGTCAACATTCAACTCCAGTAATAAATTGGTGCAACAGAATACAAAAATAAAAGAAAATTTCAAAATGGGCGTGGCTCCGCCCTTTTTCATTTAATTTGTCTAGAATACTTTTAATGCCATAAGTCGAACAAAAATGTACCAATCCTTGTGAAATTTGATGAGGCTATAGCTTCTATGACGATAACTGTTTTCTAGGCGAAGTCGGTTGAAGCCACGCCAAGTTTTTAGACACAGTCGACCGTCTGTCCTTCCGCTCAGCCCTTAACACGATAACTTGAGCAAAAATCGATATATCTTTACTAAACTCAGTTCACGTAGATATCTGAACTCACTTTATCTTGGTACTAAAAATGGGTAAAATTCCACTATGACGATATCGAAAATTTCGAAAAATGAAAAAATTCCATAATTCTATACCTAAGACGAAGAAAGGGATGAAACATGGTGATTGGATTGGTTTTGACACAAAATATAACTTTAGAAAAAACTTTGTAAAATGGGTGTGACACCTACTATATTAAGTAGAAGAAAATGAAAAAGTTCGGCAGGGCGAACTCAAAAGCCCTTGGAATCATATCAGGAATAATGTTCGTGGTGTTATATATATAAATAAATTAGCGGTAACCGACAGATGATGTTCTGGGTCACCCTGGACCGTATTTGTGTTCGATATCTCGAAAACGCCTACACATATAAAACTAAGGCCACTCCTTTTTAAAACCTTCATTAATACTTTTAATTTGATACCCATTTCGCAGAAACACATTATTGAGTCACCCCTGGTCCACCTTTTTGGCGATATCTCGAAAAGGCGTCCACCTATAGAACTAAGGCCCACTCCATTTTAAAATACTCTTTAATACCTTTCATTTGATACCCATGTCATACAAAAACATTCCCTTGGTCTACAATTTGGTCGATATTTCCCAAACGTATGTGATATGGAATTAAAAACCACGTATAAACCATCTACAAAACCCTACGAAACCAACGCAGCTAAGCTCTCAGCTGATTATGTAATGTTCGGTTACACCCGAACTGAGCCTTCCTTGTTAACTAAAATACAATCAAAATAAAATGCATGCGCAACTACCCATAGATGTTGCACCTATTTTTCTATTTTTCTAAATTATAGAAAATAATTAATTTTTGATTGTCATTTGTTACATTGACAATAAAATTCGAAGTACCAAGCAAAACCGGCTGGATTTTTCACTCGATTAGGCATTGAATTTATATGGAAGATTGAGTTCAATTAGGGCTTTAATGTCGAAAACTTGATTTATTATTTCATTAAGCATCTGTGTGAAATTGGCATTACGCTTTTTGTAAGCCGCGAAAGGGTTTAAACATATTTTGTTCTATTTATTGATTTTTAGATGGCTCTAGTTCATTAGGAGTAAAAAAACATGTTTTTACAGTTTTTCCCCAATATATTTCAGTTGCACATCGGCAACGGTTCTCAAGGGCAACTGCAATAATATTTTAAACAAAATTTTACTTAAAAATTACATACAAAATTTAACGTAAACAATTATAAACATTTACATACATTAATTTACACGTCTGACTGATTTGACGTGGAGCTTTATACCAGGGTCGCCGAAATTCAAACTGTGGCTGTGTGAGTAAAACTAAAATCATCTTATTGGTAGTGGTTTATTCGTTGATGAAGAATCAATGTGTTAGGACGTATGCACGCATGTTGTTAACACACAAAAATTAATTCGAAAATATGCCATATAAATGCTACTTTATTGCTTGAGTCTAAGGAAAAATTTAAACAAAATAAATTGTTAACATGAAACTATTAAAACGTTCTGCGCATTTGCGTTTCTTTGCAAAATATCTTTTCGCAAATGCGCAAACAAACAATATCCTCATCCCATTTTGCTACTTTGCTTGTTCAGCGACAACTAAAGTCGAATAAAGACGAAAGAGAATATAATACGTGTGAAGTGGCGCCAATAATTATTCAACTAAGTGGTGATCCCTGCTTTATACTGTCTGTTTGTTTGTCAACAAGTGTCTGTAGATCAGACATCGGCAAATAATGGCAAAATTGTGCAGACTCATTTCACACGTATTCTTATACTGTTTTCACACAGAAACTTAATGATCTCATTTCACCTGCTAATGAAATCGTAAATTTTTTGCTTTCACACAGAAGTAACTGCTCGATTAGTATGAAGGATGAGACAGACAATCATGGCGGAACGATACAAGGTGGGAGCATGGTGACATACCTACAAAAAAAAAATTCCATGTACTTGTAAATTCGATGGACAAATGTCAAAATCGTACTGCGCCGGTAGTTGATGTATCAAATCAAATAAAAAAGGTTATAATCAGCTGTTCGATGCGGCCACCTTGTATCGTTCCGCCATGCAGACAATGACATTTGCTTTGAAAACTAAGAAGCGGAAACGGAAGCGGAACGCTGCCAACAGAGTTGCATTGTGCTTTTGACTTCATTAGGCATTCGATTAGCTACTAATGAAATAATAATAGATTCGAATTTTGTAGGGAAGATTGAGCTCAATAAGCGTCTTAATGTAGAAAATTGCCTTTATTATCCAATAAGCCGTCTGTGTGAAATTAGTATTATTCTCTTTAGTTTAGTTGTCGCTGACATGGTACAGGTCTACAAGTAGGATATGTAGCAGCACGCACATACAAAGCCACGCTCACCTGATGAAATGCTTGTTCTTGTTCGTTTTTTTTGCGGATGCTATTTGGCACTGTTGTACTTCTTATGTCCAAGAAAAGTGTAGTAGCTGCTAACGAAAACTGCGTAAAATTTTTATCGTAAAATTACAAAGAAATGCCCTTATTTACTTTCAAACGAGCACTTAATTATATCCCTTTTTAAAATCCATATGTTTTGGACAATTTTAATTAACAAATTGTGATCGGGACGATTGCTAAAATACGACCAAAACCGTCGGGGGAGGTATTAATAGACGCGTTTTTGCCTCGCTTCCAATAATTCGAATACTTGTTCGCCTTTGGACTATTGAAAACAGGACAAAACGCGTCTTTTCATTTCTATTTCCACATTTTTGGACGGGTTATTGCAGTCAACATCGGTTTCAAACTGTTTTTCGCGGAGAACTATTGAACGGGTAGAAAAACTTAGCACCCGTGTTTGTATTCTTAATACTGGAAGAACTACGCGTCCTCAGATATCCCAATTCAAGGCTTTTGCATAATTTTCTGTAGGACCCATATAGGTGCACTACATTTTCATACCAAATTCGTTCAAAAAATTTACCATCACAGCAACCCATATCTGATATTCCGCTCCTTTTTTTTTGTTTCCCTGCGTCGCTTCCAACGACAGAAACCCCGGTAATTTTGACACTCCGTTCAGTGTCAAACGCATGTTCCACGCAGGTTCCACTGAGTTCCACAATAGTTTGACACTGACCGAAGTGTCAAACTGCAATGTGTTAGAAAGAGAAAGGAGTTGCTTCCTTCTCATACATATTGTAACGAATTTACTTGCAAATCCTCTTATTTGCCTTTTTGCTAAGTTCGTATCACTAAATTGTTGAATAAATAACTCCAATATTGAATAATGGAAAAATGGCCTTTATTAAAGTACTTCACAATAACACTTATATTTTGCAATTAGCTGGCTTAATAACCAAACTGATAGCTTAAATGAAACTGACTTTCAAAATAATACTGCTATTGCTCGCTAGATATCGTCTTAATCGAAACTGATTATAGCGCCTCTATTGCTGGTGCTTTTATACTCTTTGATTTCCTCGTGGCATTTTCTAGGCGCTTCCAGAATTTACTTAGTTGCCGCCATATAATTATAACTACAGATGCACGTATATAGCTTCTCATATGCGTGAATTTGTGAGCGACACTTCAACAATTACAATTGCATACTTTTGGGAGCATCTCTTCTATGCTGCGTGTACGTACATATGTGTAGACATAATGTTTTATTCGTTTATGTAGATACAAGTGACTGTCTGCTTTATTATTGTTGTGACTTCATTTACTTAGCATCAGACTAGGGATGTGAGTATCACCTGGTGTCACTCATATTCGTCACACTGCCCTCCACCTAAGTCTGATCGTCCCGATCAGACAAATCTCTCGATCTAAACGCTGCCAGCCTTTCCAAATGAACCACTTTCATTTTGGTTCGTGGTTTGCCAATGGTTTGTATGCGGTACACTACATCGTTGATCCGTTTTACAACTTTGTACGGGCCTTCCCAATTACACTGCATTTCGGGGACAAATCTTTTTTTCGTTGTGGGTTGTATAACAGCACCAAATCTCTTTCATGAAACCCTTCCGAATTAATTTCTTTATCGTACCTCGCTTTCATCTTGTCACTCATAATTTTTGATCGTTGCCTTACAAGATCGTGTATCTCTCAGCTCTTCTTCCAAATCACTAGTGGATTTCTTAACATTTCTCTCCGCATTGGCATCTATCCCAAACTTCAAATCAGCTGGCAGTCTAAGGTCATTGCCAAAAATTACTTTTGCAGGGGTTTGGCCCGTTGTCTCATGCACGGCTGATCGGTAAGCCATCAATAATAATGGTATGCGGGTATCCCACTCTTTATGGTACTTGTCTACTACTTTCCTTAAGTGCTCCTCCAATGTTCTATTGAATCGTTCTACTATACCATCGGATTGAGGATGCAATGCAGTTGTCCGTGTTTTTCGAATGCCCAATGATTTACACATTTCCTGGAATACAGCTGATTCGAAATTCCTGCCTTGATCAGAATGTAACTCCATTGGTACACCATACCTTGCAACCCAATTGTTCATAAACACTTCTTCTACCGTTTCCGCTTCTTGATTTGGGATTGGGTACACCTCTGGCCATTTGCTGAAATAATCCATAACTACCAGTACATATTTGTTTCCGCCGTTGCTAGTAGGAAATGGACCGGCGACATCCATAGCGATCCTTTCAAATGGCGCACCTGAGTTATATTGCTTCATTTGGCCATGACTTCGGGTTCTGGGCCCTTTTGCTCTGCTGCAAACCTCGCAGTTCGCAATCCACTCAGTGACCGACTGACGGCAACCAACCCAACAGAATCTCTGTTTAATCTTCTCGAGTGTCTTCGTGATTCCAAGATGACCTCCGCTTGGACCATTATGCATCTCGCTGAGCACGTCAGGAATCCTCTTTCTGGGAACAACTATCAGCTTCTTCTTGCATTTACCATCCTCACTCTCCCATACTCGATGAAGGCAACCGGATATCAATTCTAAACTGTTTCACTGTGTCCAATAAGATTTCGCAATGGGACTCTCTGCTGATATCTCTTCTCTGTTTGGTCTTTCATTTCGTTCGAGCCCTTGCATAACACGTGACAGATCTGTATCTTCTAGCTGACACTTTCTTAGCTGTTCCTTGTCCCATTCATCTGCACATGTTATAGTCTTTAGGCGGACATCTATAATGTCTTCTTTAGCCTCGGCTTTTGAACAGAATCGGCATTTACATGGGTACTACCTTTTCGATGATCAATGGAAAAGTCATAGCTTTGTAGTCGCTCGATCCACCGTGCCAATTGTCCTTCCGGATTACGGAACTGCAGAAGCCATTTTAAAGTTGCGTGATCTGTCCTGACACAGAATCGCTGGCCGCAGAGGTATTTGGGAAAATGTTTAATGCACTCTACCAATGCCAACAGCTCTCTCCGCGTAACACAGTATTTCCTCTCTGGTTTTCCAATCGAACGGCTGTAATATGCAACTATCTTCTCCTGTCCATCGACCAGTTGTGATAAAACGCCTCCTATAGCATATCCACTCGCATCTGTATCTAGAATAAATGTTGCTCCTGGAATCGGATATACTAACATTGGGGCAGTGCACAAACGCTCCTTCAATGTTTGGAAAGCCACTTCTTGCTCCTTCTTCCATTCAAAAGCTTTGTTTTTTCTTGTAAGCTCATGGAGGCTATGGGCTACGCTGGAAAAATGTGGTACAAATCGGCGGTAATATGTGCACAGCCCAAGGAAACTTCTCAATTCATGCAGATTCTGTGGTCTTCGCCAATCCTTTACTGCCCCTATCTTTTCATTCGCTTTACGGATACCTTCTGTCGTTACCTTATGACCCAAATAATTTACTTCTTTTTAAACAGCGCGCACTTTTTGGGACTTAACTTCAGACCAGCGCCAGCTATTCTCTGGAAAACTTCATCTAAGTTTTTAAGATGTTCATCAAAGTTCTTGCCCAATACGATGATGTCGTCCAGGTACACCAAGCATGTTTTCCAATATAGTCCTTTCAATACCTCATCCTTGAGTCTCTCGAAAGTAGCTGGCGCATTACATAGTCCAAAGGGCATTACTGTAAATTGCCAAAGACCGTCTCCGACGCTGAAGGTTGTTTTCTCTTTTTCTTCCTCCTTCACCTCCACTTGCCAGTAGCCGCTTTTCAAGTCCAGTGTGGAAAACCATTTCGTACCAGAGAGCGAGTCCAGAGTGTCGTCAATTCTTGGCAATGGGTAGCTATCCTTTTTCGTAACGTCATTCAACTTCCGGTAGTCCACGCAAAACCTCATTTTTCCATCCTTCTTCTTTACAAGTACTACCGGTGAGCTCCAGGGACTAGCTGATGGTTCGATGACGCCGCTGTCGCTCATTTCTTGTATAATTTGACTCACCACTTCCCGCTTCGCCAGTGGAACACTACGTGGAGCTTGACGTATCGGCCTCGCGTCTCCAGTGTCAATTTGATGTTTCACAACATTGGTGCGGCCTGGTGTGGAACCATCCTGGTCAAATATGTTTGCGTACTTTAGGAGCAGTTGCTTTGCCTTACTCTGATAATCTTCCTCTAGCCCCTCCGTCCATTCCGTGATGTCATTTGAAAGATCAGTGTTACTAGATGAAACGTGTTCCTGGAGCTGTTCACAGTTAATAATTACTTCAGCCTCTTGGCATCTTTCCAAAATAGCTCCTTTGGTCAGGTTGAGTGGTGACTTGAACTCATTGAGTACTCTTACCGGAATACGTCCATCTTGTTTTGTCATAGCCAGGGTTTTTTCCTACAAGTATGTTCGGTGCTGATTTGTTTGCTGCTTCGACAACCCACAATTTGTTTGTCCCACAATCTCCATCAACCTTTGCCCAGATGACTGCTTCTGATTTTGGTGGTATTTGCTGACTCTCTTCCACCAGCACTCGTTTACTGCTGTAGCCTCTCTCGTAGCCGAAATTAAGTGGTACATCCATGTTCTTATATCGCATCGTCATGCTTTGCATGTCGATCTTGATGCCTTGGTTGATTAAGAAGTCCACTCAAATTATGATTTCATCAACAATATCTGCCACTATAAAATTGTGTAGTACCGTGACGTTCCCAATTGCTACTTCACATTCTACTTCTCCAATTACCTGGGTGTCCTCTCCCGTGGCTGTACTTAATCTTGCTCCAAGCAATGGTCTTATCTTTTTGTTGACTAAATCCGCTCGAATGATGGAATGAGATGCACCCGTATCTACAGTCAGTAAATGTTCCTTTCCATCCACATGTCCTCCAACAGTAAGATTGCTCGATCTTCTTCCAATTTGCGAGATAGAGATTATGGGGCACTCAATTGCGGGAGCCAGCTGTCGCCCCTTGCGGCTGACTCGATTTAGTTTAACGATTTATTGGTCTTGGAGATTTGTTCATCACCTTCTGCTCTGCGTTTACGACCACCCACATTGTTGGAACTGTTAGGGTTGGTGTTGCAATAACGCGCAGTATGCCCTGGCTTCCCACACTTAAAACATTTGACTGCATCATTATTCTTCTGCTGCGTACCCTTCAATGCTTCCAAAATTGCGTCTACCCAGTCTGGCCTTCCCACGTCCACGCGATGAGCTTTGTACGCTGGCTTACTCAAAAGTGAGGCTGTTTCCTGAGTCAGTGCATGCGATACCGTTTCAGCAAATGTTAGTTTTGGATTCGCATATGTAGCCCGCTTCGTTTCCACATCTCGTATGCCATTTATGAAGCTCTGGATTTTTACCCTTTCAGTGTATTCCACGGGTGCGTCCGCATTTGCAAGATGAGCCAATCTTTCAATATCTGAAGCAAACTCCTGCAATGTCTCATTTGCTTTTTGGTAGCGGTTAAGCAACTCAATTTGGAATATCTGTTTTCTATGCTCGCTTCCATAACGTCGTTCTACAGCAGCCATTAATGCTTCATAACTTCCGTTCGTACTCTGGAATCGTCTGTAAGATTTCCGCTGCAGGCCCTTTCAATGCCACGAACAGTGCAGCAACTTTATCTTCCGCATTCCAGTTGTTCACGTCTGCGGTTTTCTCAAACTGTGGCTTGAAGACCTGGAAAGGAACAGAACCGTCAAAGCATGGTGTTTTTACCTTTGGATTACTCGCTGAAACTGCTGGGCGATTTAGTTGCAACTCCTGTATGCGATCTTTCAAAGCATCCATCTCGGCCTCCATTTTATCTTGTCGTTCACTAAAAGCCTCCAGCTGCGATTAGACTTTTGTTTCCTGTGCCTCCAGCTTCGTTGATATACGCTATTCCTGGGCTTCGAGTTGTAATGTTATGCGTGCCTCTTGCTCTTTTAATTGTTCTGCAACTTGTGACGCCATGTGTGTTTTCTGTTCATCCAATTGTGCTTCAATCTTCGCTGTTATACGGTTCTCCTGCGATTCCAGCTGAGATGATATTTGCGACGACATTTCGGATATACGTGTCTCCTGTGCTTCCAATTGTGATGACATATTGGTAGATATTTGTGATGACATTTCGGACATTCGTTTCTCCTGTGCTTCCAATTGTGATGACGTATTGGTAGATATTTGTCATGACATTTCGGACATTTGTGCCGATATTGCAGCCAATATCATGTTCAGATCTGTGTTTGCCATTGTCTGCGGTGTTTCATTTTTCTCTTCAATTTTTGTTGTTGTCTCGTATCCATCAGGATAAAAGACATACTCGTCCACATCAATTCCTTCTGCTTCCATTGCCTCTCGTAGCCGTGCCTGAAGTTCGAGTTTAACGCCGCTTGTATTCAATCCACGGGTCTCCAACTCCTTCTTTAGTTGTTGGATCTTCAATTCACTGAACTTTGCCATATCCTTGTTGTCCTCTGGAATTTATTCAACAATTCCTCTTCTGACACCAAATCCTCTTATTTGGACATGGCAAAGTTCAGTGAATTGAAGATCCAGCAACTAAAGGAGGAGTTGGAGAGCCGTGGATTGAATACAAGCGGCGTTAAACTCGAACTTCAGGCACGGCTACGAGAGGCAATGGAAGCAGAAGGAATTGATGTGGACGAGTATGTCTTTTATCCTGTAGGGGACGAGACAACAACAAAAATTGAAGAGAAAAACGAAACATCGCAGACAGTTACGAGCACATACTTGAACACGATTTTGGCTGCAATATCTGCTCAAACATCGACAATGTTATCTCAACTAGAAGAACAGAAAACGTATATGTCATCTCAACTAGAAGAACAGAAAACGTATATGTCGCATATGTCAGAAATTTCGACACAGATAACATCCAAGATGGAAACACAGCTCGAAGAACAGAAGACATATATGGCATCCCAACTGGAAGAGCAGAAGACATATATGACATCCCAACTGGAATCACAGGAGGCACGTATTTCAGAAATGACGTCACAAGTGTCATCTCAACTGGAAGACTAAAAGACATACATATATGGCATCTCAATTGGAAGCGCAAGAGGCACGTATATCTGAAATGTCGGCAGAAATTGCAAAAATGGCTCAATTTCAGGCAGAAGTAGATGATTTAAAAGGTCGTATGCAGCAGTTACAACTAAATCCGACAGCTGTTTCAGCAAGCAATCCAAAGGTAAAAACACCATCCTTTGACGGTTCTGTTCCTTTCCAGGTGTTTAAGATTCAGTTTGAGAAGAACGCAGCAGTGAACAACTGGAGTGCTGAAGATAAAGTTGCTGCACTATTCGTGGCATTGAAAGGATCTCTGCTGAAATCCTACATACTATTCCCGAGGGAGAGCGGAACAACTACGAAACATTGATGAGCGCTCTAGAGAGGCGATACGGAAGCGAACACAGGAAGCAGATACACCAAATAGAGTTGCAAAACCGTCACCAAAGAGCGAATGAGACTTTGCAGGAGTTTGCCTCAGAAGTTGAAAGGTTAGCTCATCTTGCAAATGCGGACGCATCCGTGGAATACACTGAAAGGGTAAAAATCCAGAGCTTCATAAATGGCATACGAGATGTGGAAACGAAGCGAGCTACATATGCGAATCCAAAACTAACATTTGCTGAAACGGTATCGCATGCACTGACTCAGGAAACAGCCTCACTTTTGAGTAAGCCAGTTTTCAAAGCACGCCGTGTGGAATTAGAAAGGCCAGAGTGGGTAGACACAATTTTGGAAGTCCTGAAGGGATCTCAACAGAAGAATGCCGGAGTTATTAAATGTTTCAAGTGCGGCAACCCAGGTCACATTGCACGTCATTTCGATCTTGGTCCTAATAGTTCCAGCAATGTGGGTGGCCGTAAACGCAAAGCTGACGGAAATGAGCAAGAGCGTGTCGGATGTAAAGAACGAAAACTTGCCCCGGCTATTAAATGTCCTGTGATATCTGTGTCGCAGATTGGAAGGAAATCAAGCAGTCTTACCATCAGAGGGAATGTGGATGATAAAGAGCGTGTACTGACTGTAGATACGGGGGTATCTCATTCCTTAATTCGATCTGACTTGGTCAACAGGAGAGTAAAAACGTTACCTGGAGCAAGGTTGCGTACGGTCACTGGCGAGTATAACCAAGTCCAAGGATAAGTGGTATGTGAGGTATTAATTGAAAGGTCATGGTGCTACATATTGGGAGTGGACTTCTTGGTTGACCATGACATCAGGATCGATATGCGGAGAAAAATTATGCGCTATAAGAACCAGGATGTGCCACTTAACTTCAGTTTGGAAAAAGGTTTCAGCAGTAATCGAGTACTGGCGGAGAAAAGGCGACAAAGGCCACGAAAGTCAAAGGTAAAGGTTGATGGATCGAATGGGCCAAATAAAGCGAAATTAGAAGTACCTGCGAGAAAAATGAAAAATGAAATGAAAGACCGGCATTGACAAAACCTAATGGATGCACAACACCGATGCAACGAATTTCCCAGAAAAAATTCGAGGGTAGTTTGAAGTCAGAGCGCACTACTGTTGTGAAACGTGGGAAGGATTCTGAGTATGCGAAACCAATCCGTCAAGCGCAAGCTCTACGAAGTAGTTCATTGGCTCAGCAGCAGAGTGCGAGGGAACGATCCGGGATAATGAGTAGTAAGATGAAACACAGGTACGACAAGGAAAATAATTCAGAAGGTTTCCGAGAGGGAGATTTGGTACTGCTATACAACCACCACCGACAGAAAGGTGTTCCATCCAAATTTCGGTGCAGTTGGGAAGGCCCGTACAAAGTTGTGAAGAAGATCAATGACACAAGAGAGTAATCGTCGTCACGAGTGGACGTGTTTTTCGGTGTGTGTGGGGTGCGCGCATTTGATTATTTCGTTTCACTAAACTGATTTAGTTTTTTCTTTTACACTAAATAATTTACATAAATAATTATGAACTGTCAAGTTTGCAAGCAAAAAATTGACCGCGCAGATCCTGCCAAAGTCACCTGTGCAGACTGTAAGTGCATATTTCATTGTTTGTGCGCCAAGATGGACAAGGCTGATGTGGAATATATGAAAGCCAATAATCTTAACTATAGATGTGAGGGATGTTCCATCCTCCGTCGCAAATCGATGCAGACGCAGTCCCTGGCACCAATGCAAGCTGTTTCTGATCCACCTGTCGCCTCCACAACTCCCACTGCACTGTACACTAATTCGGCTACAGCAGGTGCAGAGGAACAAAAACAACGTGCAGCTCAGTGTAACACATGCCAATACGATTAGCATGAAAAATAAAGGTAACAATCAAATAAAAAGTCAAATTCAGGCATCTACGAGTCAACAACCTTGCGGATTACCGAATAGCAGCAAAAAGCCAATAACTCTTCAGCTGCTATATGAAGAGATAGTTGCCATCAGAAGTGTTAACTCTGAAATGCTTAGCACACTGAGTATGCTTGCTGATGAAAACAAAGCATTAAAAGAAAAGGTGACTACGTTAGAGAGCAAGCTTAACTGGAGAGACCAGAGAGACCTTAACAACGTGATTGAAATTGCTGGCATTCCACAAGAACACAGCAACAATGCGGAAGAATGTATGCAGAAAATCGTGGACACTTTGGGAATCTCAGTAACACCATCTGAGATTGAAAAATGCGTAGTAAGAAGCATAAAGCAAAAAAATGACGCTTCGCTCACCCGCAGTGTTATACGCGTGCATTTCTCCTCAACTGATACCAAGAAGAGAGTTATGGCAGCGAGAAAAACAAAAGCACGTAAGCTGACAGCGCGAATGTTTGATGGAACTAGCAATAGCAAAATATATATTAATGATGCACTCACGGGTTTTAATCGAGCTTTGTTTACGGCAGCATATAAATTAAAGAAAGAGAAACACTACAAATATTTATGGTTAGGGAAATCGAGCTTCCTATTAAAAAGAGCAGAAAATGAGAGGGTTATCAACATCAGAACTTTTGAAGACATAAAATTTATTGTTGATTAGCTACTCTGTAGCTATACTCTTTGTTCTTTTTTCATTTATTTTTCTTCGATGTTTGTTGACGTTCTGATTGATGATAACCCAATCATCGCTAGCAAAAATTTTTTTCATAAAGCGCCCTCAGTAGGTTCTAACGATATAAAAGTTGTGCATCAGAATATACGTAGCCTTAGGCAGAATTTTGATTTATTTTTAAGTCATATCGATGCATTAGGTTGCCTACCAGATATTATATTTTTAACGGAAATTTGGATATATTCTTATGAAGTAAGTGACTACAGCATACCTCATTTCAATTTTTATGCCAATGCGAATGATAGATACAGTGCGGGAGGTGTTGGAGCCTTTGTGCGCGATACTTATGAGTGTACCTCAGTAAGTAAAAATCTTTATAGTGCTGATATGCTACAACTTTCTCTTAATATAAAAGGCGAACAATTTGTTTTCCTAGGGGTATACAGACTACAATCTGTTCCTATTTCTGTATTTATTCAAGAATACTCCAGTTTCGTGCTGTGTGAAGAAACTACAAACTTTTTCATACTGGGTGATTTTAATTTAGACCTTTTGCATCACTGTAATACAACTGACGATTATTTGGCCTTGATGGCTGGAAATGGTTATACTTCCTATATTAATGAGCCGACGCGCTTAAGTTCGGGTACGTGTATTGATCATATTTTTTGCCGCTTTAATGCCGTACCATATAGATATTGTAATAGTTTTAACATTGACTTGCAAATAACTGATCACACGATGACGGGTTTGCAAATATTTGGAATTGTTTTCGACAAACCAAAAGCAAATCGCGTTCAGAAATCATATACCAAAGTTAATTTCCCTATGCTGAACCATAAGCTATGTTTCGAAAGTTGGTCGAATGTCCTCGCTGAAAATGACATATCAGTAGCTTTTTACATATTTTTAGATACCTTAAACGCGCACATTCTCAACTCTTCGTATACTGTAAATAATCGTAAAAGAAATGTGAGACTTAAGCCTTGGATTACTCGGGATCTCCTACAGAAAATAAAGCTCAAAAACCAACTAAGAAAAAAATGTGCTAAGTATCCTAGTAATAGAAGGCTCCGCACTAGATACAACAAAATAAGTAATAGCACCAATAAGGCCATA
The DNA here is from genome assembly GCF_040869045.1 of Eurosta solidaginis. Taxonomy (NCBI): domain Eukaryota; kingdom Metazoa; phylum Arthropoda; class Insecta; order Diptera; family Tephritidae; genus Eurosta; species Eurosta solidaginis. The sequence continues at coordinate 178,889,620 of NC_090320.1, forward strand.
CGACTGACGCGGGAAAACTTCTTTCGAAACAAGTTTAATTCAGCACTTGGTAATATTAGGAAAGAATGGGAAGTTGTCAATAATCTTCTTAATCGAAACGGTGAAAAAGATAATGAGCGAATAGCATTACAAGCTGGAAGTCAGTCGATTACGGATGCTGTGGAAGTAGCTAATAAACTTAACACGCACTTTACAACGGTTGGGAACACAGTATTAACTAACTGCAATTGTCGGTTTGCGACCCATTTACCATCGGGCCAATATGCTCGAAATAGCTTCTTTTTTGACCCTATCACAGGTTTCGAAATTATAAGCATTATAAAAACCTTAAAAAACTCTAGTTCATGCGGTGAGGATGGTATTTCCAATTTAATTTTAAAAAAGATATATTTTAATGTGGTTGATATACTGATATACTTATTCAACACCAGCATTACTCAGGGTATTTTTCCCGATGGTTTGAAATGTGCGATTGTAATTCCGATCTTGAAAAAAGGGGATAAAAAAGATGTTAATAATTACAGACCTATTTCACTACTCTCGGCCATATCTAAAGTTTTTGAAAAGGCTGTTAAAACCAGAATTGTTAATTTTCTAAATAAAGCGAGCTTTTTTAGCTCCATGCAGTTTGGCTTTCGTTCTGACCTTTCAACAGAAGACGCTTTGCTAGATTTTTGCACCAACGTCTACAAAGCTCTGGATGAAAAAAGAAGTTGTGCTGGTCTCTTTGTGGACATAACAAAAGCTTTTGATATGGTCGATAGGGGTGTACTATTGGATAAACTATATAGTGCAGGATTCCGCGGTGTTATGCATAAGTGGCTTAAATCGTATATATCGGGCAGAACACAAAAAGTTAAAGTAGAATGTAGCTACAGTAGCTTACAGCTTGTTAATCTGGGTGTTCCCCAAGGCTCAGTTCTTGGTCCAATATTGTTCTTGGTCTATATTAATTCAATATTTAAGCTTCCATTGAGAGGCAAGGCCACTGCCTTTGCAGACGATCTTGCAATTGCGTACAGTACACCGAATTACTTTGAATTAATATGTGACATTAACCATGATATACATTTGTTACGAACCTGGTTCGCTTCACACAAACTGATTGTAAGTAGTAAAACTAGACTTATGTATTTCAGTCATGTTCTCAAAGAACAACCAAGTTATGATGTCATATTTCACTCCGCAGTGTGCTCTCGCTTTAACATGCACCATATAGCGTGCACTCAAAGTGACGCGATGAGATCTTTTGATTGTAATAGAAACTGTAGTGAGAGCTGCTTCAGGGTTGAAGTTGTTGAGAATTTCAAGTACCTAGGAATTATAATAGACAACCGCTTGAGTTGGTCTGAGCACATTAATGCTCTAAAAAAATACTTTCTATATACCACTCGTCACTTTTATCGTCTGAAAAAGTTATGTTCAATATCCACTTTAAAAACAGTTTACTACGGAATATTTCAATCTAAACTGCAATATGGTATCACATGCTGGGGCGGCGCTTCGGCTAATAAGCTGTCAGCAGTGGTAACAATTCAAAAGGGGGTTATAAGGCGAATCTGTAGTGCAAACTATAGGTCTCACTCTATGCTATATTTTAGGAAACTAGATATATTTCCGTGTCGACATCTCTATCTTTACAAAGTTTTAAAAACATTCTTTATACGGTGTGGCTACCTGGAAAGCTTTCCTTCGGAAGTCTACAACTTACGAAGAAATCTACTTCCGATGGTACAAATTCCGCATACTAGGACGTCGCACTTTAGAAGTTTTTACACATACACGTCGTGCAAATTTTTCAACTCCCTTCCTCCCACTGTACAGGTAATAAGAAATGTCAACTTATTTAAAAAAGAAGTTAAGCTGTATCTTTTTGGTTATAATCACTTTGAATTAGAAACGATGCTGAGGATGACCCTATAAACCGTACATACCTTAGGAAGCTGCAAATATTTAGTATTGATTCTCTTTCATATCTTTGATGATTTAATTTAATGTATAACTTAAACTCTTTATGAAATTTTTATTTTTGTACACCCCACACAAAACAATACACCAAAGCTATGACTGGCATTTAGAACTATGTTAAACTTTAATATAAAAAATGCCATATACTTTTCCTATGCTGCATAGTAATTTGAAATTATTTAATGTAATATTGTAATCTTAGGTTAATAAGTATGCATCTGGAAAATGTTTAATAAAATACAATACAATACAAATACAATACAATCTACCGCATACAAACCTGTGGGAAACCTCGATGTAGAAGAGTGGTTCAATTGGAGATGCTAGCAGCGTTTAGATCGGGAGATTTGTCTGATCGGGACGATCAGACTTAGGTGGAGGGCAGTGTGACGACTATGAGTGACACTAAGTGATACTCACATCCCTAGTCTGATGCTAAGTAAATAAAGTCACAACAACAATAAAGCAGACAGTCACTTGTATCTACATAAACGAATCAATCATTATGTCTACACATATGTAGGTACACGCACCTGAGAAGCAAGGCACAACCATATGCAGACATCTTATGTGAGATGCTCCTAAATGTAGGCAATTATAATTGTGGAAGTGTCGCTCACACATACAAGCATTAGATATGAGAGAAGCTATAAAATCGTGCAATTTTAGTTATAGCTGAGAAGTTTGAGAGCTCATGGACAATGCTAGTAGATTCTAGAAGATGCGAATGAGGAAACCAGAGAGTATAAAAGGCCGCAGATGTAGAGGCGCTGGAATTCAGTTTGATTTGAGTTGTCAAGCAGTCTCGATTAAGACGATATCTAGCGAGCAATAGCAGTATTATTTTGAATAGTAGAGTTTCATTTGAGTTATCAATCAGTTTGGTTATTAATCAAGCTATTCGTTGCACAGTTTGAGTGTTATTATGAAGTACTTTAATAAAGGCCATTTTGCATTATTACAAATTGAAGTTATTTATTCAACAGTTTAGTGATTCGAACTTAGCAGAGGATTGCAAATAAGAGGATTTGCAGTAAATTCGTTACAATATAATTATAACTACAGATGCACGTATATAGCTTCTCATATGCGTGTATTTGTGAGCGACACTTCAACAATTACAATTGCATACTTTTGGGAGCATCTCTTCTCTGCTGCGTGTACGTACATATGTGTAGACATAATGTTTTATTCGTTTATGTAGATACAAGTGACTGTCTGCTTTATTATTGTTGTGACTTCATTTACTTAGCATCAGACTAGGGATGTGAGTATCACCTGGTGTCACTCATATTCGTCACACTGCCCTCCACCTAAGTCTGATCGTACCAATTGACGCAAAGTACGGATCGCCAAATACGGAGCCGATGTCGTTCCGTAAGTAACAGTGCAAAGTCTATATATTTCAATTCTCTGTGTATAATTGTTTCTTCAGAGAATGCATTGATAATTTTGATGCTCTTTACAGACATTGATCTGCCTAAACATTTTCTCTAAATCAGCTGTAAAAGCAATTTTGAGTGATTTCCATCGAGAAATAATACTTGGCAAATCATTTTGTAATGCCGGACCTGCGACCAATTCCTCGTTGAGAGAGGTTTGTGGAGAACAACGATTCCCCCCATCGAATTCAACGCATAATTTGGTTGTGGTGCTATGTTGGCTCATTACTCCATGATGGCAAAAAAAGTATGAATTATCTGGCAAATTTTCAGGGTAGCAGCCGATTTCTTGCATGTGACCTAAATCTTCATATTCTGCCATAAATCTCTATAAAGCTTTGCGAATTCAGGTTGCTTTCCGAACCGCTCCTCCTGCTCCCATAATAAACGCAGCTGATCATCCAGTGTACATAAATTTGCTTACAAATCGTGTTGGGAAGAAGATGCAGCAGTTGGGCCGGAAATCATCCAACCAAAATATCTTTCTTACAGGAAAATGCTACGTTCATATTTTTCATACCAAAGAGTAATATATCGCCATAGACATCTCCGCCTAAAACCAAGTCGATCTTGACAGGTAATGCAAATGTATGATCGGCAAGAAAGATGTCAGATAAATTTGGCATACACCGCAATGTATGAGGTGATGGCTTGTAAGAAGTTAATTTTGGTAAAATAAACGTAGTACACTCCATTTTAAAATCTTTCTCGTAATTATAGCGCAAGCTTAAGGTTATGGACTTTCTGACTATAAAATCTTCAACTCCACCAATTCCCGCTACAACAACGTCGGTGTTTCGCTTTGGCAAGTTGAGAAGTTGAGCGGCATCCTCAGTAATGAAGGAGGCTCAAGTGCCTTGATCAACTAGAGCTTTCAATTGATATCGTCGCTCAGGTAATTCCACAATCACCTGCACAGTAGCGAGAAGGATTTGTCCGTTGTTTGTTGCAGAGGGTATTTCAGCACAAGTATTTTGAGTATTAATTGCAAGATTTATAGAGAGTTTTTCTTCATTAGTTTTGTTGTTGTGAATAGCGTATGCATTGTGTAGAACCGTATGGTGTTGTTTGCACGCCTGGCAGCGTGAATTAATTTTGCACTCACCACAGAGGTCTGACCTTTACCTAAACAATTTAGACCTAGTTTATGTTGTGGAACAAAGTTTTGGTTTTCAGCAGCAGGTAGTGCAGAAAACTTAAAGAATTTAAATAGAAGATGATGCTTTTGACAATTGGGATAGACATAATTTGATTTAGGAATTGGCGTGGAATTGGCGGCAGTAGTGGCGCCTTTAGCATGTACAGGTTTGCTAAAAGCTTGTAGCTGTTTTTGTTTGTCGCTATAGCAGCGGTGTACAACCTTTTTTGAGGTGTCCTCATCTTCGATAAATTCAAGGGAACGGTAGGTAGTTTCGAGAAACTTGAGCAAAGTTTGTACTGTAGCAATGGCACTGGAACCTCCTAGAGATTTTTCCCATTCCTTTCTGGTTTGCTTGTCAAGCTTTTGGGTAAGTAGAAATATTAGAATCGGATCCCAATTAAGGGTGCATATGTCAAAACTTTTCAAAAGTGCGAGCCTATTTCCAAGTAGTATCCAGAAAAAGTTGGTAATTCTATTTTAGGAAAGCGTGCTGATACAGTGGTAGTGTCATTTCTTGTAGTGGCAGTGGCGAATGTACTGGCATGGACCCCTGGCGATGTCCATGGCGCGAGTTCATTTTGTCGATCAAGCAAGCTGAACTTAAAAGTTTTGTATAAATCGTAACAGGTATATAAAACATCCTCCTTCAGATAGGGAATGTCGTGCTCTTGAAGCGAGGCGTTGCGTATGTGAGCGTAAATTTGTTCGTGACCGCGCTTAAAGTCCTGGAATACATTGCCAATCCCTGTGAGCAGGCTCTGAACGTAGCCTCTCGTTATTTCAGACGACTGCTTTGTCTCGAACGTAGTCCTGATTCGAATCAGATGGGCTTGAGTTCTGAGCTGGTCCTCAATAGCGCCACTAAGAGAATCCACCCTTTCTTTTATGTTTTCAAGTGAAGTTTGTAGAAAGGAAATTCTTCAACATGCTAAGCGTAGAAATAGCTTGTAATTGCTTCTATTTGCTTTCCTTCCCGGGTTTCGGTACCAATTTAATGTTGATAAAACATTAATAGTTATTAAAATCTTCTTTACCTCGTTTTGAGGTTAAGTAAAAACGCGTGCGTTAGTTTCAGTATCCAGAATCCAAGACAGGGTCCGTTACAGGGTTGCAGAATAATAAAGTTAATTGTTAGTATAATGAACAGAGTTGTATCAGAAAGTAAGACTCTTAAAAATAATTAAAAATTTAATAATAAGCAATATGGGCAATCCCCGATTATTAAAATAATTAAAAATATTGTACAGCTCGAAACATTGATTTCAGTAGTCTTCGTTAAACCAAAAGATATTTAAGAGTGAAAGTCGACCGATTTTAAGTTGAAAGACGTTAATGTTAGGTGATACAAGAATCCATTATAAATAACCGCGTAGCTTCAGTTTTCAGCATAGTTCGACTGTCCACTACGTTAACGTAGCATCACACCCGGTCATTTCTTCGACTGTATTGGAAAGGCTTTTGCTTCACCAATTTGAGTGTCCTTGTGAAGGACAAAGCCTCACCTGGTAAATATATGTGCCTACGTATTCACATATGTAATAGGAGACGTAACGCGTAGGTTATATTTAAACTTGGTTGGTAGGCTATAAACAATGTGATTCACTCCATTGGGCTAGTTGGGTATTGAATGATGAAGCGTGGAAATCAAAATTAACATTTCAGACGATATTTTAAAGTTTCGCAAATAAACAACAGATGCTTGAGTATAAGGCCAAGTGATTTTTTAAACCCTTCTCATACGTACATATGTATATCTTCAAAGTATGGCGTGGGAATCATATCAAAGGAGTTTTTAAACCCCTGGAACCTACCTAAGGATTTTGCATCACTGATTTCGCTTATTATCTTAGACAATTGGAATTTGAATTTTTGAAAAAATCGGCACTTTTTTCGGGTAACTTGCTTTTTAACAACTTAAAGACAATTTGAAAACGACTTGGGTAATTTTATTTGAATTCTTTGTTCCTTATTAATTTTTTGAAAAAATTATGCAAAATGAGCATTTAAATTTTTTTATATAACGTTTCTTTTAGTGCTTTGTTTTAATAACTTGGTGAATTGGGTGATGCAAAATCCGTGCTAAGCTGGCATTGAAAGCGACTGTTTTTTTTTTTAAATAACTTTTGAATGGGTGGAAAGAGTTAAATTTGGTGCGCATCCGTTGATACCCCTTTCGACCATATCGGACCAATTTTCGACATGAATAATAAATGTCCTAGACAGTGTTAAATGAGTGAAAATATAGTAACGCGCCGAACGCCGCCGCCGCGCTGATATTTTTGACATTCGCCGGCGGCGTGCGAAAAACGACGAAAATCGGCGGCGGCGTTTATCGGCGGCGTATATCTCTAGTCTGTATGCAACTGCAAATGTTACAGTGAAACATTATTTTTGAGAATAAGTGAAAGTTAAAATTGTTACATATATACATATATAAAATGATGCTTGCTATTCAAGAAGATCAGCATCTCAGTTTTTCATTCACTCTATCGTAGACGACGGTGACTAAAAGACTAGTGCGCATAATTTTTTTCTTGTAAGAACATATATCTTTAGATATTTTTATTTATTTATTTATTTTATTTATTTTGAAATTATCCCATCCTTAAATACCGCTGAAGTTCGATGTTTTTGCCTCAGCACTGGCTGTTGGTTTGCTTTTAGGCATATTGATCGAAAACGCTGCAAATGGAAAGAACATATACGTATGTGCAGTCTGTGCTCTCAGAAAATGTAATGTAAAAAAAAAAACTTGCCTAAAATGGGGAAAATCATTTCCTAAGATAGACCTAGAACAAATTCTTGAAGTTGAGGAACATTTCAATGTAATGAGTAAAAATTTCTTATTTTTGTATAAAACTTTCCATTAATTTGCGGAGAAGTTTTCTCCACTTTTTCTCCAATCAGGAATCAGAGTTAATATACAAATTTTTCAAAAATATATGAGTTTAACCCTACATAAGTTAAAAAGACTGTAAAGTTGCAGTCCTCGACTAGAAATACACTGCCGTTATATACATTATTCCTATAACAAAGGAAAAAAACATCTTAGTTTTTAAACGGTTTTATTTAGCTTGACTCTGTGTAGCGAAATTGTAATTAAAATTTAAGTAACTTCCCGATAAGCTACAAGCTTGTAACATGAAATATAGGATGGCAATGCAATAATAAGAAAAAAAACTCCGATAGGTGGCGTATTTCAAAAAATCGTATTTGTGGTCGGATTTGGTTCATATTTTGACCACATAATACATAAATGAATAGAAAGCGTATCGTATTTGTGGTCCGATTTATATTAACAAGTAAGGAAGGCTGTTAGGGTGTAACCGAACATTACATACTCAGCTGACAAATTACAGCTTGCAAAACTTTTAAATTAACTTATTTTAAAAGTGGGCGGTGCCGCGCCCATTGTCCAAAACTTTACTATTTTATATTCTGCGTCATAAGGTTTACCCACCTACCAAGTTTCATCGCTTTATCCGTCTTTGGTAATGAATTATCTCACTTTTTCGGTTTTTCGAAATATTCGATATCGAAAAAGTGGACGTGGTTATAGTCCGATTTCGTTCATTTTAAACAGCGATCTGAGATGAGTGCCCAGGAACTTCCGTACCAAATTTCATTAAGATCCCTCAAAATTTACTCAAGTTATCGTGTTTACGGACAGACGGACGGACATGGTTAAATGAATTTCTTTTTTCGACCAGATTATTTTGATATATATAAGTCTATATCTATCTAGATTAGTTTATGCCGTTACGGGGTACCGTTATGTCTGTGAGCTCTGTTCAGCTGAGTATAAAAATACACGTATTTGGTCCGATTTGGCTCATATTTGGAACAAATAGTAAATACAGTCCTGGAGAAGTGACATCAAAATACTTTGGATTTCGAGGAGGGACAAAAGCATACTTGGCGCTGAGTCGAGTAAAGTCTTTGGAAGGATTATGTATTACTAAATGAATTAAATCGAATAAGAAATAATAGGCAATTAAATAAAGACTAAAAACTTCAAAATAAAATAATTTATTGTATTGATAGTCATAAGTAAGACCGACTGAACCTTTATCAGGTTATGCTAAGCCACACATTTTTAGAAATTTGACGCGTCCAACGTTTTTATTTAATTGTCTGATCAACGCCCTAAATTGACGAAGAATGTGATGACTAGTACCTAGAACCTACTTAATTATTTTCTAGCTTTTAGTATTATTATTACTTAATGTAAGTATTGTTTTCAATAAAACTGTTTAACCTACACATTTTTTTAAAATTATTTTATTTAGAAAACTAGTTGTCGCTATGACGCAAAGTCAATCGCATTTTTTCTTTGTTGTCAAGAACATTTTGTTTGAATGTTGAACCATTTCTACCTGTAAAGTCGCACAAAGTTAACTTTCACATTTCTTTTTAAATTTTTGGTGCCGCTCCAAAAATGTAGCTACGGAAACTGTACTGGTTCTTTCCACATTACCCAACCGTTCTCGACCGCCAACTACAAAACTTATATTCATCTTGACCACTCACACATTTCCTAATAAATAACTATGGGCATCCTGAACTGGCCAGTCAATAAAGACCTCACATAGACTGCATGTGCCCATAGTGTTGCCAGAATGAGTTTGACGACCAAACGGAAAACCCAAATCAGGCACCAGGACTTTTGCAATAACTACGTCCTGTTGGCAAACACGTGAAGTTTCCTACGACCTGGCTTGTTTGCTGCCTCGAGATCTGTAAACTCTGCCTCCCCTAGTAGCCGGAGTCTTGACCCCGTGAGCACAGGACATGAACACAGTACGTGCTGAACCGTATCCCCCTATAGCTAGCACTTCCTACATCTGCTTTTACTGACGAGGCCTAATTTGTAGGCATATGACGAGAGAAGGCAATGTCCAGTTAGTATGCCCATCGTAAACCTTTAGTCTTGTCTCTTTAGAGATAAAAGCAGTCTATCGTCGTGATTTGTTCATGATCTTAGAAATTGTGTAGCACCATGCTCCCGTCAGTATACCAAATTTTGCAAACATATCTCAAGTTTTACTCAAGTTAGCCTGTTACTAAGAATTTTTATATAAGGAAATCTAAGGACTGGTACAAAAAGTTCTACAAATTAAAAATGCCCATAAAATGCTAACGGTTTCTTTCTTTGTTCTTTTGTTTTTGTTAACATGGTATATATATATATGAATGACAGATAAATTTCATCAATTCATTAGTTGCTGTACGTATGACCGAACTTTTCAGGAGAGATCCGACATCAAGTTTTGTACAACGGTTTTATGCTCGTTAGGCGACAATTTTTTTTACTTCTATAGCTGTTTTTTCTGGTTTCCTAGTTTTCGAATGTTTTGTTTTCATCAGAGCCTAATATCGCTCAATTGGCAGCAACTCAGGTATGTAAGGTGGACCATTATATATATTGTAAACTCTCATATTCATATTTGTCTTTCATTTGATTTTGAAACTTCTGTATCTTTATTGCCTACTTATCATATTCTATATGTAATAAACTCAAAAGAATTTGTATGTAAATATACAAATGTACATTAAACTATATATCTGAATTCTATGTATTTGGATCGCGTTAGGGCTCGCTGATATAGAAGAAGGAATCCGGCAACTGAAGACGTCTACTAAAACCGATGTAGATTGGTTGTCTACATACCTATTAAAAAAATGTTCTGCCCCTGCTTCCCCATTGTTGGTTCTGTTCAATTAACCACTTGAACGAGGAGTGTTTAATGATGCCTGGAAAGTTAGCTCTATCACTCCCTGACGTGGATCTACGGGGGAGGGGGAATGGGGGGGGGGGGTTAGGGGATATGAAAAATAAAATGTTGTATGGAAAATCTTCAAGTCCAAGGTGTGGAAATGAAAATATCTAGCATCAATAATGCGGGCCATTCTTTCCTCAACGGAATATCATAGAGAGTAAAATTTTGCGTATGTGGTTTTCCTTGCGTGCAAAAATGTACTCCAGAACAATTTTTTTTGCACAGTTTTTGCAACAATTTTAAAAAAAGCAAATTGGTGTTTGAATTGTCGGCAAAAGTCCATTTGAGGGGTCGGCTGCTAATACGCTACCAAATATATCGAGAGAGGTGTCAAAAGACGCGTATTGACCTCGACAACAATAAACCGAAGGCGGAAAAGAAAAATTTTTCCTCTGCCGACAGATATTTGCTGTTGGCTATTTTGATGTGGTTGTTGTAATGTTGTTGTACCCACAAAAAAATTGTAAACATAAGTGTTTTGCGCGGATATAGTTTTGGTCTCCAAACCGGTGTTGGACCCACCCAGGGTAATTTTTTATAAGCTCGGCCGAAGGCCTCCAATGCAGAGATGTGTTCTGCGCAAATATACTATGGATACCGCCCCCAGTTTCGGAGGGACCCGCGGGTCATTTTTCGGTTTTTGTTTAATATCTTTTGAAAGAGTTAAAATTTTTCTTTTCCGCCTTCGGATTATTAATACTGAGGTCAATACGTTTGACACCTCTCTCGATATTTTTGGTAGCGTATTAGCAATGGACCCCTCAACTAAACTTTTACCTGTTTAGAATACCTGCAACACAATATACTTGTTTCAATTATTTTCAGTCTGAATAAAAATATTCGTTTGTACAAAACATATCGGTTAAACAGATTATGAGACTTATAGAATAATAGCAATATACATACGTTTTGGAAGATAGGAAGGATTTAGGAACAAATTTTGTTCGCTTTTATATTCATTCTTCATTTAATACATTGGCTGATTCTGGGATGTTTTCCATCGAGAAGCTCGATGACGCAAATTACTCATCATGGTCAGTCTATATGAAAAGCGTTCTTATTCACGCTGATTTATGGGGAATCGCATCTGGTAAGCATATAAAGAACGAAAATGGAACTGCAGAAGAATTTGCAGCATTTGACGGCAAGGACGAGAAGGCACTTGCGAGTATAACCTTGTGTGTCCAGCCGTCGCAGCTAAATCATATCCGACATTGCAATACTTCCTTGGAGGCGTGGAAAAACTTACAGGATATCAGCCCTGAGGACCAGGTCGAAAGATTACGCTTTTTAAGGAATTGCTGTACAATAAATGGAATGAAGGAGATAACGTTTCCGAGCACCTGAGGCAGTTCTCCGACATCATTGAAAAGATGGCTGAAATCGATGTAGCAGTACCAGAAGAGATGTTGGTAATTATTTTGTTATCAAGTTTACCACAGTCTTATGAAAATTTTGTGGTTGCAATTGAGGCACGCGACAATTTGCCGTCACTAAACGCACTAAAAATCAAATTAGTGGCAAAGGGTTGTAGCCAGCATTATGGCATAAATTATCGAGAAACTTTTTCACCAGTGGTACGTTATGAAATCCTTAGATTGATAATAGCATTAGCAGTTGAAAATCAAATGCATTTACATCAGATGGATGTTGAAACAGCATATTTAAATGGAGACCTGCATTAAGCCGTATTTATAAAACAACCCGAACAATTTGTCGATAAAAAATATCCCAATCGTGTACTCAAACTCAACAAATCCTTATATGGGCTTAAACAATCAGGTAGGGAGTGGAACAAGAAGCTTGGTTGTGCTTTAAAGAAAATTGGTTTTATGCCATGTCCTTGTGAACTATGCGTTTACACCAACCACTTAAACGGAAGCTTCAATATAATTGCTGTTTACGTAGATGACATTTTACTTGCTTCAACAAATAAAGAAGATTTAATAGAAGTTAAGAAGATGATAGGAAATGAATTTAGTGTGATTGATAAAGGTCCTTTAAATTATTTTCTGGGAATGTCATTTGAACGCGAGGGTGAAACTGGATCAATAACATTCAACCAATCAAATTTTATAAAAGAACTGTTAGAACAAAATGATATGATCAATCGCAGAACTGTTACGACTCCGCTTGAACCAAAATTCCAAATTAGTTGCAATAGCGAAAATTGTCAAAAAGTAGATCAAACCAAATATCAGTCAGTTACTGGATCATTAATATATCTGGCCATTTTAACTAGGCTAGATATTTTGCATGCTGTATCAAAGTTATCACAAAGAAACAAAGATCCACACATCGAACACGGGACAGCGGCCAAACATATATTACTCTATTTAAATAAAACTGTTGATTATAAATTACATTTTTTTAAAACTGGAAAGACAATTGAATGTTACACAGATGGTGATTGGGCAGGAGACACAACTGACCGAAAGTCTTTTACGGGTTATACTTTCTTTTTGGCAGGAGGTATTTTCTCATGGCAATCGAAGAAACAAACCACTGTTGCACTTACCATGAACCTAGGTTAACCCTGGAATGTGTTTGTATGACGTGTATTTCAAATGGAAGGTATTAAAGAGTATTTTAAAAGGGAGTGGGCCATAGTTCTATAGGTGGACGCCATTTCGGGATATCGCTATAAAGGTGGACCAGAGGTCACTCTAGAATGTGTTTGTACGATATGGGTATCAAATGAAAGGTGTTAATGGGTATTTTAAATGGGCCTTAGTTCTATAGATGGACGCCTTTTCGATATATCGCCATAAAAGTGGACCAGGGGTTACTAGAATGCGTTTGTACGATATGGGTATCAAATGAAAGGTGTTAATGATAATTTTAAAAAGGAGTGGGCCTTAGTTCTATAGGTGGACGCCTTTTCGATATATCGCCACAAAAGTGGACCAGGGGTTACTAGAACGCGTTTGTACGATATGGGTATCAAATGAAAGGTGTTAATGGGTATTTTAAAAAGGAGTGGGCCTTAGTTCTATAGGTGGACGCCTTTTCGAGATATCGTCATAAAGGTGGACCAGGGGTTACTAGAATGCGTTTGTACGATATGGGTATCAAATGAAAGGTGTTAATGGGTATTTTAAATGGGCCTTAGTTCTATAGATGGACGCCTTTTCGATATATCGCCATAAAAGTGGACCAGGGGTTACTAGAATGCGTTTGTACGATATGGGTATCAAATGAAAGGTTAATGATAATTTAAAATGTAGTGGGCCTTAGTTCTATAGGTGGAGGCCTTTTCGAGATATCGCCATAGGGGTGGACCAGGGGTGACCCTAGAATGTGTTTGTACGATATGGGTATCAAATTAAAGGTATTAATGAGGGTTTTAAAAGGGATTGGCCCGTAGTTGTATATGTGAAGGCATTTTCGAGATATCGATAAAAATGTGGACCAGTGTGACCCAGAACATCATCTATAGGATACCGCCAATTTATTTATATATTTAATACCGCGAACAGTATTCCGGCCAAGATTCCAAGGGCTTTTGATTTCGCCCTGCAGATCCTTTTCATTTTCTTCTACTTAATATGGTAGGTATCACACCCATTTTACAAAGTTTTTTCTAAAATTATATTTTGCGTCAATAAACCAATCCAATTACCAAGTTTCATCTTCTTTTTCATATTTGGTATAGAATTATGGAATTTTTTTCATTTTTCGTAATTTTCGATATCGGAAAAGTGGGCGTGGTGATAGTCGGATTTCGGCTATTTTTTATACTAAGATAAAGTGAGTTCAGATAAGTACGTGAACTAAGTTTAGTAAAGATATATCGATTTTTGCTCAAGTTATCGAGTTAACGGCCGAGCGGAAGGACAGACGGTCGACTGTGTATAAACACTGGGCTGGGCTTCAACCGATTTCGCCCATTTTCACAGAAAACAATTATCGTCATAGAAGCTATGCCCTTAAGAAATTTTAATTACTAATTTACTTATATACTGTAAAGATAAATTTTTTGTTAAAATTTAATTAAACAAATTTTTTTTTTAAGTGGGCGTGTTCGTCATCCGATTTTGCTAATTTTTATTTAGCACACATATAGTAATAGGAGTAACGTGCCTGCCAAGTTTCATCATGATATCTTCAACGACTGCCAAATTACAGCTTGAAAAACTTTCAAATTACCTTATTTTAAAAGTGTTTCATCGCTTTATCCGTCTTTGGTAATGAATTATCGCACTTTTTCAGTTTTTCAAAATTTCCGATATCGAAAAAGTGGGCGTGGTTGTAGTCCGATTTCGTTCGTTTTAAATAGCGATCTGATCCCAGGAAACTACATACCAAGTTCCATCAAGATACCTCAAAATTTACTCAAGTTATCGTGTTTAAGGACGGACGGACGGACAGACGCACGGACGGACGGACGGACGGACATGGCTAAATGAATTTCCTTTTTCGCCCATTTTGATATATAGAAGTCTATATCTATATATATATCCGTTGTGCGAACAAAGTTAATATACTCTGTGTGCTCTGCTCAGCTGAGTATAAAAATGTAAAGATCAAAAATTTGTTAAACTATTAGGACTAGAATAATTTACTTCTAATATTATTACCGATATTGCGTTGAGGAGGAGTGTTGAGAATACCTGCAACACAATATACTTGTTTCAATTATTATAGTTTTCACAAAAGTAGTTTTATCTTATAAGTCAGTTATGTAAAGAAAAATGTTCAGTCTGAATAAAAATATACATCTGTACAAAACATATCCGTTCAATATTACCGAATTGTCAAAATCGGTGGAGCCTATCGGCTGCTATTCAACTTAAAAAGAAAAAGGACAAAGAAAATTCAAATGGCGATAATTAAGGATATAGCATTTTTTGGAAAAATCGAAGACGAACATTTTTTTATATTATCGATAGCTATCAAAAAATATCTTTGTTGCTCAAAAATAAATTTTTCGGTGATCACTTTCAGAAATTTTCACTCTGTGCCTTTAAAAATAACATTTATTTACATTGTTCTTACATTGTCTTATTAAAATTATAAAAGTATGAAATGTACACACACAGTGATGATAAAAGTACCAAATAAAAAATACAAAAAGTAATTAAAAACAGAATACATACATACTTTGGAAAATACTTTGAAATCGAAAGCTTACATTTTGGTGTTATTAAAACCGGAGTCATTGGTGCCGTATGTCGTATCCCTAACGTAATCAGATTTTCATCGTTACGACGGTATACCAAAAACCAATTGGTTGGCTACGATACGGTTACGACCTTAGCGGCATTGATTGCATTGATTCCCATAAGATTCGTCGAAACAGCTGTTATAAGGTTACCGATACGGTTACCAATAAAGCACCAATGGCTGCAGCTTAGGCGCTGTACGCAGATCAAAAACAAACATTCATGAAAAATTTTGCATTTTTCATGAGCATGAAAATAGCAGTAGGCACAAAATTTTTGCATCCACGATGCATGGCAATTTATACATGAATACCGCTTTTATGAAAATAAAACAAAATTTATGAAATTTTTTGATACCATTTTGACAAGGTGAATCACTCACTTTTATTATTGAAACTGAGAGCTCTAGGGTTTCATTCCACTCTTTTTAAATGGCTTGAATCCTATCTCTCCTCTCGTAAATGTGTGGTTACTGTTGATAGTGCATCGTCTGATCCTTTCATTTTTCCGGGGTTCCACAGCGTAGCATATTGGGCCCGCTACTCTTCGTAATTTTGTTTGTTTGTTTGTTTGTAGTTTTAAGTTGCTTCCATTCATTTATTTGAATAAAATACTACCTTGGCCCGGCTTACTTAGAAGCTATAACGCCATAACTAATTCTTATTTTGTGAAATCTTTCAGATCTTTGGATTGTTTTCTTTAATGATTTAATGGTTTACTCCGATAAATTTTTAGTTTTCGAAATGTTTTTAATTCAATCTCTTGTCCATTGTGAATGATAACAAAGTTTGATATCTTCTGCATAGACGTCAAAATTCCAAAGTGATTGGATCACCTGATTTGTAATTGACTATCGCTGCCTCATTCTGTATCATTTTCTCTCACCCGCTGAAGATAGGCGCCGCCATATTGAACACCCTGTCATAACGCTAAAAAGTAGCCATATTGAACATCCTGTCAGGCAGTTGACAGATAAGATATCACACTTAGTCATCATTCACAATGCTCTTGTCATTTCGATTCTCGCACTATCCGCCATTTTATTCTCAACCACATGAATAGCGTCCTTTTATAGCACGCGGTTGAGTTGTGGGGAAAAACGAACTTGACGCGACGACGTTACAAAACGAAGTGTCTTCGTAATTTTCATCACTGATATAACCAGCTGTGGTGGACTAGCAGCCTTAGCTTAAGAACTTAATACTTTTCATATCTGTTTTACTGCATTTCTATGCAACTCTGTATTTTATTTCAATTTAATTTCAACGGCTTCCTTTGGCTTCACTCTTTCACGAACGAATACCGAGGAAGCACGAATAAGTAAGTGAATTAATTTCAATAATACCATTTTATGTACTATAAAATATGATTTTATAGATATTAAAACTCCAAAATCAAAATTTGTAATCTAAATTGCTGCCATTTTTAGTATATTCGTGCATTTTATTATTTGCCGGCGTAATAACATTTTAATATTTATTCCACAATCTGCTGTACTAATCCGCCACTTTACATATATGCATGACACGCTACAACTTTAGAAGGAGAAATTTAAAGGGTACATCGATTTCAAAGATGCCAAATTCAAGGGAAGAATCGTCCAGTGAGGATGAAAATAAACGTACAATGATCGCCAATGAAGCCAAACTCGCAGAACTTCGACAGCAAATACGTAAGTTACAACTTTCTTTAGAAGCCTCCGAAAAAGAGAGGTTATGTCTCAAAAACACACTTGCATCGACAACCGCCGCCAGCCATGCAGATGAAGCAAAACTAGAGTTACTAGCCGACTCTGATGCTACACTTGCCTCATCGATGAATGCAGGTATATCTACCGCAGCTAATATTGCTATACCCCACATACCACATACAAGTTTTTTTAATGCATGTACATCTACCGCCGCCAATTTTGCTATACCCCACATACCACATACAAGTTTTTTTAGCACTCCTTACTGTACTAACTCGAATCCTATTACTTACGTCGACACATTTTCACCCCGCAATCATCAAACAATGCCTATCTATGGTATGAATACGAATCCACAGCCAGATAGCAGCATGGAAACCATTGCAACTCAAGTAGGTCATACCATTGGAAACTATTCTACTCCACTTTTACCAAACACAAAATCGATCTATGTCAATTCTACTGGTGCCAATCATGTACCGATTTCGTCGCCAATACGAAACAACGCCCAAACGTGTATTCAACCATATAGCCAGCCTTTCATACGAAAAATTCAAGATTGGCCACAGTTTTCTGGTTTGCCTGAGGAGTGGCCTAAGTTTGATGTAGCTTATAAAGAGACAACGCATTTATATTCATATACAAACGTGGAAAATTTATTTCGGCTACAAAAAGCACTGAAAGGAGATGCCCGCAACAAAGTTGAATCATTGTTAATACATCCATCAAGCGTGGATGCAGTCATGTCATCGTTGGAGTTCCATTTTGGACGACCAGAAGTACTCATACGCAGTCAGCTTGCTAAAGCAGGGTTATTTCCACCCATCACCGCTGGAAGAATCAACGAAATCGCCAACTTCAGTTCCATGGTAACCAATTTAGTTGCATTTTTGGAAAACGCTGGAGCTGTTCCGCACCTTACAAACCCAAGTCTACTCGATGAATTGGTGGGCAAGTTGCCATTATATAAACGCGAAGAATGGGCGCGTCACAAATTTACAATAAATACACCGTATCCTACAATTCGCGACTTTAGTTTATGGTTACAGCAAGTTTCTTTGTATATTGTAATGGCCACTGAAGTAAACAAATTATCTGACAGCCCAGAACAGCTGACAAGAAAATGGAATAGGTCAGCAAATACCGTACTTGCCATATCCGAAGAAAATTTTAAGTGCCTGTTTTGCAAAGACAACCATAAGCTAGATCAATGCCAAGAGTTTAAAGATGTTGATTGTGAAAAACGATGGAAAATTGTGAAAGCAAACAAGCTTTGTTTTGGCTGCCTGTATCCGGACCATAGTATGTATAACTGTTCGCGTCATCGTGTGTGTAACATTTCGTCTTGTCAGAAGTATCACAACAAATTACTGCACAATCAGACAAATCAAAATTCCACTAATGGCAGCTCTGCGATAACCGAAACAGCTATAGCTACTGTCAGCTCCTGTCAATCTTTTCGAGAACCGTCAATGAGTTCGAAAAGCGGATATGGAAACATACAAAATAAAACAGTTAAATTACATGGTCCAAAGGGTTGTATAGAAGTAATAGCCTTTATTGATGAAGGTGCAAAAGTTACGTTATTGGAAGAAGAAATAGCAAATGAAATTGGGGTTACAGGTAAAAAAGAATTACTACGCCTGAAATGGTTCGACTAATGAAATTTCTAGACTTGTAAATTTAGAAATTGCCAATACTTACAGAGATAATGTAAAGTTTCTTATGAAAGGGGTGCGTACTGTTAGGAAGTTGTTGTTGCCCCCGCAGACTTTGCAAGCGAATATATTTAAGAAGCAGAATGCGCAGTTAAACGAAATACCAATACAGAGCTATACTAATGCGACCCCGAAAATTTTGATAGGAGTTCCGCATACTAATTTGATACGCCCTTTACAAGTCGTAAATTTTAATGAAGGTTTCACTGTTCACGAGAAGAAGTTAGGTTGGGTGTTGTTTGGGTCTGATGAGAATTGTTCTGATTCGGCAACCATTTGTCACATACATAGATACATAGATACTGCTATGGATGAGATTCAAAAACAAGTCTCCGATTATCTTGCTTTGGAGAAGTTTGAGACTGATTTGCACCTCATAAAGTCAGCTGACGATATTAGAGCTGAAAACATTTTAAGTAATACAACCAGATTTGTTAATGATAGGTATGAGACAGGCTTATTGTGGAAAAAAGATGCGGCTACTTTCCCAGATAGTTACAATGCTGCGCTAAAACGACTTCAAGCGGTAGAACGTAAAATGCTCTTGGAGAAAGAATATGGAAAATGGCACAAAAAGAAAATAGAAGAATACGTAGAGAAAGGTTATGCAAGGAAACTTAAGAGTTATGAAGCGAATTTGTCAGACGAGCGCGTATGGTACTTGCCGCATTTTGCAGTATACAATTTAAATAAAGGCAATAAGCCACGGCTTGTTTTCGATGCTGCCAGTACCGTTGACAATATTTCTTTGAATTCGATGCTTATGAAGGGTCCTGAGGAGTTTCAGCCGAAATCGTTACAGACGATCTTATTCAAATTTCGTGAAGGGAAGGTAGCCATTTGTGGGGACATAAAGGAGATGTTTCACCGTATTAATATACGCGATGAAGACGTAAATTCACAGCGGTTTCTCTGGCGTGATAGAGATATATCAAGGGAGCCTGATATATACGTCATGAAGGCCATGATTTTCGGCTCCATCTGTTCACCGTGTTCTGCTCAATTTGTGAAAAACTTAAATGCATCAAAGTTCGGCAACGCGTTTCCAAGAGCTGTTGAATCGATTGTCAACCGGCACTACGTTGACGATTTTGTACATAGCTTTTCCGATGTTGAGGAAGCCATAATCGTGACGAAGGAAGTTATAGAAATTCATGGACGAGGAGGGTTTGAGCTCAGAGGATTTGTTTCCAATTCTACTGAGCTTCTACTGGCTATAACAACAGCGCCAACAATTGAGTGCGCCACAAAAAATATGTGTAAACCTGAATTATCTAGCGAGAAAGTATTGGGTATGCATTGGGAAGCTAAGGGCGACGTTTTTTTCTTCAATTTGACTTTCGCTAGTGTTCGGCCTGGGTGCGTCTGAAACCAGCAGTGGGTAGGCGCACACGGGTCGATCTTGGAGTGGATGGTTCGCTCAAAAGAAATAAATAAGAACACAGAGGAATTTCCTCGTTACCGTGGTGTGATGGTAGCGTGCTCCGCCTATCACACCGTATGCCTCGGGTTCAACTCCCGGGCAAAGCAACATCAAAATTTTAGAAATAAGGTTTTTCAATTAGAAGAAAGTTTTTCTAAGCGGGGTCGCCCCTCGGCAGTGTTTGGCAAGCGCTCCGGGTGTATTTCTGCCATGAAAAGCTCTCAGTGAAAACTCATCTGCCTTGCAGATGCCGTTCGGAGTCGGCATAAAACATGTAGGTCCCGTCCGGCCAATTTGTAGGGAAAATCAAGAGGAGCACGACGCAAATTGGAAGAGAAGCTCGGCCTTAGATCTCTTCGGAGGTTATCGCGCCTTACATTTATTTATTTTTTTTAATATAATATTTAATTTAGAGTGAAGGAAAATATACAATGTGGTTACAATATTACCTTGGTGTTTTAAGTGACGATGGTGATCCTTGCGATGTGTGCTGGTTGGCGGTCAATCGAGAAAGAGGCCGGTTATCCCGTTGAGGACAACCGCTAAGCCGCGAAAAAGTCCTCTGGTGTTAAGGAGGGGAAAGGCCACACATACAACCACCCCCACATATACGTGCATGGGTGCTGACAACCTGCACACACACACGTGCATGTGTATGAAACGCATGCATGTGCATGCATGCACACAAATGTAGGCGTGAGTGTGGGTGGCTGGAAATATTATTAAAACATTAGGGAGGGGCGCCGTCAATCAGTTAAAAGTTAGGCATTGGGCCTAAACAGCTAGAGTACCGAAGGCCGTTCTGGAAGGCAGTCGACGACCTACAAATGCAGATTTGCTGAGTTTTAGTATGTCAATTTTTGACCCAATCGGGCTAATTGCTAACTTGACTTTGGTCCAAAAATCTTATTGCAGAGACTGTGGCACATCAATATAGGCTGGCATAATGCAATTCCTGATGACGTTTACGATAAATGGTACGAGTGGTACAAATCCTTAAGAAACCTTAGGTCATTTAATACCCCTAGATGTTACAGTCAGTATCTTAAAGATCCTTCTGCCAATGTCCAGTTACACATATTTGTGGACGCTAGCGAGTTAGCCTATGCCGCTGTCGCTTACTTTCGTATATTGCATACTGACGAGACTACCGTTGCTTTTGTCTTAGCAAAATCTCGCTGTAGCCCTTTAAAACCCATGTCCATACCCCGACTGGAACTTCAAGCTGCTGTTTTGGGGACGAGGTTAAGCCGGATAATAATTGAAGGTCACTCAGTAAAACCAAAATCAGTGCCCTACTGGTCAGACTCGAAAACTGTGATTCAGTGGATTCGGTCAGATGCTCGTCAATACAAGCAATTTGTTAGTAACCGAATTTCGGAGATCCTCCATGCATCTGGTATTACTCAATGGAGATGAGTCCCCGGGTCCCTAAATCCTGCTGATGAAGCAACGAGGCCGCAGTCGTATAATACGTTCTCAGCACACTCCAGATGGTTGAATGGACCCGCATTCTTAAAGGAAACCGAAGAGCAATGGCCATCATTTCCAGATATTTCTAACAACAACAACGATGCAGAATAGAGGAGGTATTTTTGGTTCGGCTGATTCAGAAAACAATGTTCAGCGATGAGATAAAATCATTGCAGGAGGGGCTCCAACTTTCAAAGCAAAGTCCGTTGTTTAAGTTAACTCCTGTACTAGACAACAAGGGATTAGTAAGGCTTGGAGGTCGTATTGACAATGCCCAGTGTTTACCATTATCTACACGGAGACCAGTATTGTTGCCGAAGGAACATCCAATGTCGCGACTTATTGTTGGCCACTTTCACGAAATTTTTTACCATCATAATACAGGCGCCATTATATGTGCGATTCGGGCTAAATACTGGATACCGAACGTCGGAACTCTTTTAAAATCCGTAAAAAAGGAATGCCAGTTTTGCACGAATTCAGCAGCTATACCGAGACCTCCGCTAATGGGTCAATTGCCAGCTGATCGACTTGAACCTTACGTAAGGCCATTCACACCGGTCTTGACTACTTCGGACCAGTCATGGTCTCAATTGGTCGACGTCGTGAGAAGAGGTGGGTAGCATTATTTACTTGCCTAACAATAAGAGCTATACAAAAAGAGATTGCCAAGGACTTGTCGACCGATGCTGTAATTTTGTGTCTACGAAACTTCGTTAATCGCAGGGGTGTTCCAGTTCGCATACGCAGTGACAGAGGAACGAATTTTGTTGGAGCCAGCAAAACTGAGTGGTTGGATGTCGCAGAAGGTATAGGGGATGAGTGCGCTCGACGTGGTATTGAGTGGGTTTTTAATACACCTGGAGATCCATCGGTGGCGGTATTTGGGAGCGCATGGTAAGGAGTGTTAAACGTGTGTTGGCATTTTCGCTGAAAGAAGTAGCTCCACAAATTGAAACTTTGCAAAGCTTACTCATCGAAGCTGAGAATCTGATTAACTCTCGCCCGCTTACGCATTTGTCAATCGATAGTAGTGATTCCGATCCACTGACACCCAACCATTACCTTTTGGGCTGTCATAGCTACATCCAGACTCCTTCAAGTTCGACTACAATTTGTTTAAGGAAGCAATGACGAATATTACAACAACTGAAGCAGACGTTTTGGCGCAGGTGGATTCACGAATATCTGCCTAATCTCACTCGACGCACTAAGTGGTACCAGAGGGTCGATCCCATAAAGGTTGGTGATGTGGTTATCATTTGTGATAGTGACGGTAATCTAGGAGAATGGAGGCGTGGAATGGTGCGGGAAGTATACCCAGCTGCAGACGGTCAAGTAAGGTCAGCACTTATAAAAACTTCAAATGGCATCTTGAAGAGACCAGCGTCAAAGTTGGCAGTACTAGACGTGCGTAGTGAACCTCAGATAGCATGCCCTCCTTCAGCTCACGGGGGGCGGGATGTGGTGGACTAGCAGCCTTAGCTTAAGAATTTAATACTTTTCATATCTCTTTTACTGCATTTCTATGCAACTCTGTATTTTATTTCAATTTAATTTCAATGGCTTCCTTTGGCTTCACTCTTTCACGAACGAATACCGAGGAAGCACGAATAAGTAAGTGAATTAATTTCAATAATACCATTTTATGTACTATAAAGTATGATTTTATAGATATTAAAACTCCAAAATCAAAATTTGTAATCTAAATTGCTGCTATTTGAATAAACGAGTTTTTAGTATATTCGTGCATTTTATTATTTGCCGGCGTAATAACACCAGCTGTTTCAATTACCCAAATTTTCTGTTGTATGCTGATGATCCAAAGATTTTTTCGACAATTATGAGCTATGAAGACATGTTAAGCCTACAATCTGATTTAGGTAATGTTGCCGACTGGTGTAGACGTAATAAGTTAAATCTTAATATAAAAAAAGTGCTCATATGTTTTCTACTCAAAGTCTCGCTGTCCGCTACCCACATCGTATAAAATCGATGGTCTTCGATTATTCACTTTAAGTGAAATTACTGATCTTGGTGTTGTATTCGATTGTAAATTTTTGTTTCAAACACATTTGGATTACATAATTACGAAGGCATATTCAACACTTGCCTTCATTAAAGGTTTTAGCTCAGATTTTTCTCATCCCTACACTTTAAAATTGCTATACACCTCTCTTGTGCGATCTAAACAAGAATAAAAAAATAAATAAATGTAAGGCGCGATAACCTCCGAAGAGATCTAAGGCCGAGCTTCTCTTCAAATTTGCGTCGTGCTCCTCTTGATTTTCCCTACAAATTGGCCGGACGGGACCTACATGATTTTATGCCGACTCCGAACGGCATCTGCAAGGCAGATGAGTTTTCACTGAGAGCTTTTCATG
Organism: Eurosta solidaginis; assembly: GCF_040869045.1. Taxonomy (NCBI): domain Eukaryota; kingdom Metazoa; phylum Arthropoda; class Insecta; order Diptera; family Tephritidae; genus Eurosta; species Eurosta solidaginis. Next base: position 178,913,804 of record NC_090320.1, read on the forward strand.
GCAGAAATACACCCGGAGCGCTTGCCAAACACTGCCGAGGGGCGACCCCGCTTAGAAAAATTTTCTTCTAATTGAAAAACCTTATTTCTAAAATTTTTGATGTTGCTTTGTCCGGGGTTTGAACCCAGGGCATCCGGTGTGGTAGGCGGAGCACGCTACCATCACACCACGGTGGCCGCCTAAACAAGAATACGCTGTTTTTATCTGGAGACCATACTATAATTGTAACATTACCAGGCTTGAACGTGTACAAAATTTTTTGTTCGCTTTGCCCTACGGTCGTTGCACTTCAATAACCCGATCCCTTCTTACAGTAGTCGCTGATTGCTTATTAGCTTAAAGTCGTTAGACGTCCTATTCTGTTTCTCACCTTTGTTTTCGACTTAATAAGTGGAGCGATTGATTGTCCATTTCTGCTAGCCAGAATCTGTTTCAACATCCCACAGAGGAGTCTACGGAATCACGATACTTTCTGGCTGGACACTGTTAGAACAAATTGCGCGTTTAATGCTCCGATTTTTAGAGCTTTAAAAGAGTTTAATACCCTTTCAAATCCTGTGGGTCTGGACTTTTCCTCCACAAATACATTTTTAAATCGTTTTTAAATGATTTATATACGTAAACTTTTAGTTAATTTTTAGTTTTTACGCTTAAATACTTGTACCTGTGTAATCTATGTGCAAATTTTTACATTTTCTAGATTAATGCGAAATAAATAAATAAACATTCAGTCGTTGGCCAGCAAACGGTGAAATCACAGCAAAATGAACGAATCCAACGTAATCTAATAAGTAACCATTTGCTTATCCAAGCCAACGACTACAACTTTATCTTGCTTGTTTTAAATTCGTTAAAGTATTCGCATATAAATTATTTAACTTATTACAAATATATTCACTACTGTCCTTGCCATTGGCAGAGCGCCACTGGAAAAGCCAATAAATACAAAAAGACCCCTAAGAGCAGCGCTGCATACCAGCGGTAGTTCTGCCACCACCTACATATGTACGCCAGCGGAATGGTTGCTCAGCCAGGCTGCGCTTCCACAGCCACAGCAGAGAGGATAGATAGAATAAGAGACGTCATTTCATACTTATAGCGAAATTTATTTGTAATGTCCCATTTGACGGGTAATTTTAATATTAGTGTTAATGATAGTATTGAATACTATTTTAATTTATTATGTATTTATTTACTTATCTATATTTTTAAATAAATGCTTCAGCAATTCTTGCTCTTATTCTTCTTGCTTGATGTAAAATTGCGTCAGATGTTGGAATTGATTCATTGTCGGTAGATTGGTTAGACTCTTCTATTACATCGGTGAAAGGTACTCCCGCAGAAACAAGGTGATTATGCAGTACGATACAGGCATATATAAGAATGGCTGATTATTGTGGACTATAAAAAAGTGCGCGCTCTTTCGACAAGCATCGAAATCTGCTCTTCAGTACCCCAATGTAACTTTCAATAAACGCTCTCGTTTTTATGCGCCATATTATATGATTCTTCGCAGTTGGACTCAGGTTCTGCTACTGGAGTCATGAGCCAAGGCTTAGTAGGAAAACATAAATGCAGGGTAAAATATCCGGAGAAAACTGTTACAAAAGGTGCATACATGTAACGGATATCCGCTGTCTCGCAAGAGCCAGAAATCCCGCTCTCAACTAATAAAAAGAACTTCAAGGGTTGTCCATACTTGCGAATTACGCCAGATATACACGTCATGGGCTGTGCCTCCATATCGAGCACTTGCACTTAATATGCAATAATCGGCATCACATTTTGAACATTTCTTGAATGACCGCCCTTCCGACAATAGTACACGTGCTCAATTTCCTTTTTTGGTGCACATGTTTTTATATCGGTCCCATCTATTAATCCTATTACTCTCGGAAATCCATGCTTTGCAAAAAACTTCATTTTAATTTCGTTCAACACTTCACGTTTTATGCGCAATCTGATTTAATGCCTGAGCAAATTCAGACACACTTCTCACTGAAGTTTGCGACAGTGAAGAGAATCCCCCAGCGGGTTAGGCGTTCAGAATATACCCGCAGTAGGTATGCCTGTCGTAAGAGGCGACTAAAATACCAGATTCAAGGGGCTGTGTAGCGCAACCCTTCAGGTTGTCAGCGCAATTGTCAACCTCACCTATCCGCGGCGAATCCTGTTTCACTAACAGACGAGGCTCTAGCGACCCCAAGCTCCTCATGGAACTTGGGGGTGGGGAGGGAGGGATGGCCTGAAGGCTTAATGTGGTCATATAAATCTTTCCCGAGATGGTCGGGCTAGCACCTTTATGGTGCTGTGTTACCGGAGCGAACCGGATCTGTATCCGGCAAAGGACTATCACATCGATAACACTCCCCAAAGCCTTCGGGGAGCAACCTTATCGCTACAACAACGGTGAAGAGAATTGATATTGGCCCACCGAACGATGGAAGCTACCAGTTGCAAAAAACCGCAGTGCGCACAAAACTTTGATGTGGCTTGGTATGGCGTGAACTCTGGAAGATACTTTGAGAAGTGGCTTCAACTCATTTATCAATTCAATGCATAACGCTTTCGGATAGCGATATAGTTGAATGAAGTGTTCCTCAGTTATTTTTGTAAAAGGGTTTTCTGAATCTCGGAGATTTCGCCTCAAAAGGCGAGGATATTTCCTACAAAACAAAGCAAGAAAATAAAGGTGTCTCGTCAAATATTGTGTACGTTGCTGGTGAAGTGTAGGATCCTGTCGGATTTATTTTCAACAGTGAAAATTAGATCATTATCATCTTTACTTTCGCTGTTGTCGTATACTCTTAGAAGCATTTAGCAGAAATACTGCGGCAGACAATTTTTTTTTCTTATTATTTTTTTTTTTTTGTATTTTTATTTAGTTTTACTCAAAGTATATTAAACAAAATAATATTGATCTTGACAGTTCACTCTTTTCTGTAGGAGTTTTTACGTCAACAAAAAAAATTATTAACCCGTTGTCATTGAAAATTTGGTATTTTTATTGAAGACATATTAAAGCGTTTCAATATTAATCTACATTTGTATCGGTCCCTCGCGTTTATAACTAAAAAAAAAATGAAAAGATCAAAAACGGTTACGCGTTGTGCAGTTTGCGGAGATGCTAAGGATGTAGCAGTTGTTCGTGCTTTAAGGCGCCTAACAGTGATGAAAGGCGTCGACGGTGGGAGATTAGTTGTGGCGTCGCTCTAAAAAACACTTCGCATGTATGCGAGCAACATTTTAAAACAAGCGACTTTATTTAATGTCCAACTCAGACTAATTTTTTTAAGAGGCCACGTTTGTTTCCTGGTGCGGTACCTACACAATTGCAGCCGCAAGTTTTTGAATGCCAGAAACTGCTTCTCAATGAGGAACCGTTGCATGCTAACGCACAGCCTGTGCATGTAGACGTGCAGACGCAGACAGAGTAAGCAAAGAACATTTGAACCCAACAAGTTTCAAGCTTATATTAATCGTGCATTTATTTTTATTCAGGGACGATTCAAGTGAATGTAGCTTTAGAGCTGAAATCTATTTACTTGGTCAAAAAATAAAAAACTTGGAAGCGAGTCTTGCTGACTTCAGCGCGCAGCTAACAGATGCAAAAACTTTGAGGGCATCAGTGGAGAAATTATTTACCGAGGGTCAAATGAAGAAACTCCTTTATCCGCATAAAAAGTTATTTGGAAGAGGGAAGATATTTCTGCGGCTATATGTCTACATTCTGCTGGGCCCAGAGCATATAGGCATCTATATGCGAACAATTTCCCATTCCCTCATATAAGCACATTTCAAGCATGGTCGCGTAAAATAAGTATTGAGGAGGGTATTTTAAAGTTTTCTTTAGAATGCCTTAAGTATCGACGCGAAGATGATCGAGATTCTATGCTTTGTTTTGATGAAATGAAGGTTTCAAAATTATACGAGTACGATCCAACAAAAAAGATGGTTAAAAAGCCGAGTAATTACGTTCAAGTTGTAATGGCTAGGGGGTTAAAGGGTTCATGGAAGATACCTATATATTACGCTTTTGACTGCAAAATCACGAAGAACGTGATACACGCCATAATAGTTTGCCTACACAAAGTAGGGTATGTTGTTGTAGGAATAGTTTCGGACATGGGCACTACTAATATAGCTTGTTGGAAACGACTTGGAGTAACACCAGATATTTGGCCTTTTACATAACTTTTTTTTGTCTCTAAATCGAGACGCCCTAGTATTATAACGGTGTTTCCAAATATCTTAGAAAAACCAAGGTTTACTCATCCATCTGACGACTCCGCTAAGGTCTTTACATTTGCTGATATTCCGCATATGCTGAAGTTAATAAGAGGTCATTACCTAGATTCCGGATTGGTTATTGAGGGAAAAATTCTAACAGCGCAAACTATCAAGCAAGTAACAAATATTGTATCCAAAGCTGACGTTTCAATTTTATATAAAGTAAACGACGAACATCTTACTGTTAGTGGCGCAGGTAACTCAGGAAAATGTTTATATTCCATATCAATATCCTCAACATCCCGATTCTGAGCTAACATATAAATGCAACAACAATTTTGCCATCCGGATCGATATAGCGTACGGGATGTCGGCTTATCTTGTACTGTAGTCAGGAACGCCGGAACAGGGGCCAACCCAATATATGACCATACGCAACACAACGAAATATACATACATACCAATTATTTCGATATTTGCGTTTGCGTAGTGCCTAATTTTGAGCACTAAAAAGAATGGTACAAAAATAACGACATACGTAAAATCAGTTCCTTTTCAGAACGAAATTGATGTCCAATAATGCTCTAAGATATCTTTACGAGTACGAGTACGTTAATATTCGATTTGGTATTGATTATATAGTTACTAACCGACTAACGCAAGATGTTTTTGAACATTTCTTCGGTTCAATCCGCAGAAAGGGGGGGGGGGGGGGGGGTTGAACGACCATCCAACACCGATGGAGTTCACCCATAGACTCCGTAAATATATTTTGGGTTAGTACATTCTCTACTCGCTATGCAACTTTGTTCACATCTTTACTTTACATACACTTTAAATGCCCGTTTTTTCTATGTGTGTTTAAATATAGGTTAAGATTAAAGTTTAGCTGGACCTTTTCGCATTTAAACTTAGATGAATAGTAACATTTTAAAAAACAGAGCAGCAAACTGAAGCTAACTTTAACTCACACAGAGAAACTGGGAAAATATATACATACGTAGATATTATGATGCTGCTTATTACCACTCCAAAAACAAGAAAAATATTGTACTCTGTTACAAAGACTCTCTTCATTTTATCTTAAGTGGTTAAGTGTGCCCTCAGCCATTTCTGACATAAATTCACAAAACTAAGACGAGGCAATAGATGAAGTTTTTACAGAAGTGGAAGAATACCGTTTCGTTATGGATGAAACTGTTGAGTTAGATGAAATGCATGAAGATGGTCTGGCCTACATTGCTGGATATATAATCCGAAAACTTGATCTTACGCAATATGAAGAAGAAAATTCGGCTTCTTCCGACTGGATAAATAAAAGAGAATATGCTAGCCTTAGTAAGCCCAACCATGAATTTTTTAATAAAATTAAATGTTTAGAAATGGTTTTCGCCAAATACAATGGTGAAGAAATATCCCACCAAAACAATTTATCGCCAAATTTGCTAGAGCTATGCAAAGACATATACTTGAAAGAAGGTAAACAGTTTTTTTTTTAGATGCCGAATTGTTTTTTAGAATTAAGCATTTAAATAAAAAATTGAGGATGCAAAAACATAAAAAAATTGCATTTAAAAATAAAAAAATGGCAAAGACTATTGTATAAAAAAAAAACCGTTGTTTTAATAATTTTCATAAAGCTAAAATCCTTAAATAGGTATATATTTTCTAAACTAGGTCTTGGTGGCAAAAGTGGCTCCGTTAGATTTCTAGGGGGAGCCTAAAAATTATTGTTTAGCCAAGAGTCTCTTGCATGACCCAAATACTAAGGCCTCAAAAAGGTAGATTCTAAAGTAGCACTCGTGTCAAAAATCGATCCATTAGATTTCTAGGTTGCAGCTTTTTATACTCAGTTGAGCAGAGCTCACAGAGTATATTAACTTTGATTGCATAACGGTTGGTTGTACAGGTATAAAGGAATCGAGATAGATATAGACTTCAATATATCAAAATAATCAGTATCGAAAAAAAATTCGATTGAGCCATGTCCGTCCGTCTGTCCGTTAACACGATAACTTGAGTAAATTTTGAGGTATCTTGATGAAATTTGGTATGTAGGTTCCTGGGCACTCATCTCAGATCGTTATTTAAAATGAACGATATCGGACTATAACCACGCCCACTTTTTCGATATCGAAAATTTCGAAAAATCGAAAAAGTGCGATAATTCATTACAAAATACGCATTAAGCGATGAAACTTGGTAGGTGAGTTGAGCTTATAGAATAGAAAACTAGTACAATTTTGGACAATGGGCGTGGCACCGCCCACTTTTAAATGAAGGTAATTTAGAAGTTTTGTAAGCTGTAATTTGGCAGTCGTTGAAGATATCATGATGAAATTTGGCAGGAACGTTACTCTTATTACTTTATGTCTGCTTAATAAAAATTAATAAAATCGGAGAACGACCACGCCCACTTTTAAAAAAATTTTTTTTTAAATTCAAATTTTAAAAGAAAAGTTAATATCTTTTCAGCATATAAGTAAATTATGCCAACATTCAACTCCAGTAATGATATGGTGCAACAAAATACAAATATAAAAGAAAATTTCAAAATGGGCGTGGCTCCGCCCTTTTTCATTTAATTTAACCAATCCTTGTGAAATTTGGTAAAGGCTTAGCTCCTAGGACGATAACTGTTTTCTGTGAAAAAGGGCGAAATCGGTTGAAGCCACGCCCAGTTTTTATACACAGTCGACCGTCTGTCCTTCCGCTCGGCCGTTAACACGATAACTTGAGCAAAAATCGATATATCTTTACTAAACTCAGTTCACGTACTTATCTGAACTCACTTTGTATTTGTGTAAAAAATGGCCGAAATCCGACTATAACCACGCCCACTTTTTCGATATCGAAAATTACGAAAAATGAAAAAAATGCCATAATTATAGACCAAATACGAAAAAAGGAATGAAACGTAGTAATTGTATTGGTATATTGACGCAAAATATAACTTTAGAAAACAACTTGGTAAAATGGGTGTGACACCTACCATATTAAGTAGAAGAAAATGAAAAAGATTTGCAGGGCGAAATCAAAAGCCCTTGGAATCTTGGAAGGAATACTGTACGTGGTATTACATATATAAATAAATTAGCGGTACCCGAAGGATGATGTTCTGGATCACCCTGGTCCACATTTTGGTAGATATCTCGAAAACACCTTCACATATACAACTAAGGGCCACTCCCTTATAAACCCCTCATTAATACCTTTAATTTGATACCCATATCGTACAAACACATTCTAGAGTCACCCCTGGTCCACGTTTATGGCGATATCTCTAAAAGGCATCCCCATATAGAACTAAGGTCCACTCCTTTTTAAAATACTCATTAACACCTTTCATTTGATACCCATATCGTACAAACAAATTCTAGAGTCACCCCTGGTCCACTTTCATGTCGATATCTCGAAAAGGCGTCCACCTATAGAACTAAGGCTCACGCCTTTTTAAAATACTTATTAACACCTTTCATTTGATACCCATATCATACAAAAAAATTCTAGAGTCACCCCTGGCCCACCTTTATGGCGATATATCGAAAAGGCATCCACCTATAGTACTAAGGCCCACTCCCTTTTAAAATACTCATTAACACCTTTCATTTGATACCCATATCGTACAAACAAATTCTAGACTCACCCCTGGTCTACCTTTATGGAGATATCTCGAAAAGGCGTCTACCTATAGAACTAAGGCCAACGCCCTTTTAAAATACTCATTAACACCTTTCATTTGATACCCGTATCGTACAAACAAATTCTAGAGTCACCCCTGGTCCACCTTTATGGCGATATCTCGAAAAGGCGTCCACTTATAGAACTAAGGCCCACACCTTTTTAAAATACTCATTAACACCTTTCATTTGATACCCATATCGTACACAAAAATTCTAGAGTCACCCCTGGCCCAGCTTTATGGCGATATCTCGAAAGGGCAACCACCTATAGAACTAAGGCTCACTCCCTTTTAAAATACTCATTAACACCTTTCATTTGATACCCATATGGTACAAACAAATTCTAGACTCACCCCTGGTCTACCTTTATGGAGATATCTCGAAAAGGCGTCCACCTATAGAACTAAGACCCACGCCCTTTTAAAATACTCATTAACACCTTTCAATTGATACCCATATCGTACAAACAAATTCTAGTGTCACCCCTGGTCCACCTTTATGGCTATATCCCGAAAAGGCGTCCACCTATAGAACTAAGGCCCACATCCTTTTAAAATACTCATTAGCACCTTTCATTTGATACCCATATTGTACAAACGCATTCTAGAGTCACCCCTGGTCCACGTTTATGGCGATATCCCGAAAAGGCGTCCACCCGTAGAACAAAGGCACACTCCCTTTTAAAACACTTATTACACTTTTCGTTTGACACCCATATTGTACAAACGCATTCTAGAGTCAACCCAGGTCCACTTTTATAACGATATTCCGAAATGCGTCCACCTATAGAACTTAGGCCCACTCCCTTTTAAAATACTCATTAACACCTTTCTTTTGATACCCATATAGTACAACAAATTCTAGAGTCACCCCTGGTCCACGTTTATGGCGATATCTCGAAAAGGCGTCCACATATAGAACTAAGGCCCACGCCCTCTTAAAATACTCATTAACACCTTTCATTTGATACTCATATCGTACAAACAAATTCTAGAGTCACCCCTGGTTCATCTTTATGGCGATATCTCGAAAAGGCGTACATCTATAGAACTTAGGCCCACGCTCTTTTAAAATACTCATTAATACCTTTTATTTGATACCCATATCGTACAAAATAAATTCTAGAGTCACCCCTGGTCCACCTTTATGGCGATATCTCGAAAAGACGTCCACCTATAGAATTTAGGCACACTCCCTTTTAAAATTATCATTAACACATTTAATTTGATACCCATATCGTACAAACAAATTCTCGAGTCAGGCCTGGTCCACCTTTATGGCGATATCCCTAAATGGCGTCCATCTATAGATCTATAGCCCACTTCCTCTTAAAATACTCTTTGATAACACATGTCATACAAACACATTCCAGGGTTACCCTAGGTTCCTTTTACAACATGGCGATTTCCCTTACTTTTTCTCCACAGCTCTCAACTGAGTATGTAATGTTCGGTTACACCCGAACTTAGCCTTCCCTACTTGTTTAGTTTAAATTAGTGTTTGGCCAAGAATCTTCCCGGTTTGGTCATTTTGCGGCTTCAGCATATGCGATATAATTTTTTAACAAGACAATTGTATGTGTCCCAATACTGTGCTTGGGCCGCAAAGGGTTAATACGCTTGTTTAGTATGTGTCCAAATACTGTACTTGGGCCGCAAAGGGTTAATACGCTTGCTTACAAATTTATGAAGGAAAAACTCTTACAAAAACAAAATATTTCAGCTGTCAATTCTACCTTGTTGAATTTGCCTTGGTTTTACCCAACAAAAGAAAACTGTCATAATTTATTATTCAGCAAAGAAAACTTCACTCATCATAAATTCAAATGTTATTCAGCTAACAGTTTTCACAGCAGTTATAAGAATCGCATTTTCGAACACAGTGAAGTGAAACAAGTAAGGAAGGCTAAGTTCGGGTGTAACCGAACATTACATACTAAGCTGAGAGCTTTGGAGACAAAATAAGGGAAAATCACAATTTAGCAAAATGAACCTAGGGTAACCCTGGAATGTGTTTGTATGGCATGTGTATCAAATGAAAGGTGTTAATGATTACTTAAAACGTAGTGGGCCTTAGTTCTATAGGTGAATGCCTTTTCGGGATATCGCAATAAGGGTGGACCAGGGGTGACTCTAGAATGTGTTTGTACGATATGGGTATCAAATTAAAAGCACTAATGAGGGTTTTAAAAGGGAGTAGCCCTTAGTTGTACATGTGAAGGCGTTTTCGAGATATCGACCAAAATGTGGACCAGGGTGACCCAGAACATCTTCTGTCGGGTACCGCTAATTTAATTATATATGTCATACCACGAACAGTATTCCTGCCAAGATTCCAAGGGCTTTTGATTTCGCCCTGCAGAACCATTTCTACTTAATATGGTAGGTGTCACGCCCCTTTTACAAAGTTTTTTTAAAGTTATATTTTGCGTCAATAAACCAATCCAATTACCATGTTCCATCTCTTTTTTCATATTAGGTACAGAATTATGGCATTTTTTTCATTTTTCGTAATTGTCGATATCGGAAAAGTGGGCGTGGTCATATGTCGACATAATTTACTTTTATACTGTAAAGATATTAAATTTGTTGTTAAAATTTGACTTAAAAAAAAATTTTTTTTTAAAGTAGACGTGTTCGTCATCCGATTTCGCTAATTTTTATTTAGCATACATATAGTAATAGGAGTAACGTGCCTAACAAATATCATCATGATATCTTCAACGACTTCCAAATTATAGCTTGCAAAACTTTAAATTACCTTCTTTTAAAAGTGGGCGGTGCCACGCCCATTGTCCAACATTTTTCTAATTTTCCATTTTGCGTCATAAGCTCAACGCACCCACAAAGTTTCATCGCTTTATCCGTCTTTGGTAATGAATTATCGCATTTTTTCGGTTTTTCGAAATTTTCGATATCGAAAAAGTGGGCGTGGTTGTAGTCCGATTTTGTTCATTTTAAATAGCGATCTGAGATTATCGCCCAGGAACCTACGTACCAAGTTTCATCAAGATACCTCAAAATTCTCAAGTTATCGTGTTTAAAGACGGACGGACAGACGGACGGACGGACATGGCTAAATGTATTTCTTTTTTCACCCAGATCATTTTGATATATAGAAGTCTATATCTATCTCGATTAGTTTATGCCGTTACGGATTACCGTTATGCGAACAAAGTTAATATACTCTGTGAGCTCTGCTCAGCTGAGTATAAAAATGAAAACAGTAAGTGAAAACCAAAGTTATAAATTTTTTTTCACTTCGCAATAACGCTCAACCGGAATCGACCCCCAGGCACTCATAAAAATTGGCGCGTGTGTGAAATGTATGAAAATAGTTTTTTGGCTTTCGTAAGCACATATGCCCTTCCTTTATGCATGAGGCTTTGCCATACAAAAATTCATATTTCCATTTCTTCCCTATATTTCGAAGTTTCGAATGAGGAGAAAAAAATCTTCTTTTTCCTCGCCGCCTTCACCTGACCAACAAACAAAATAGTAAAAGCGAAATATTTTTGAGGTCGTTCGCACTTGCAAGCGCAATGTATTTGAAATTATGCATGGTCAGTTGATAAGGTCAGAACAGAGAATTAATAAGGTCGGAATAAGGTAATCAAAGATTTGAAACGCAAAATAGTCAAAAAGGGAAAAAATTGCCAAGTTCTATGAACTTGACATTTGCACTTTGTCAGGGCAGAATTAAGAGGGCTATAAAACGGTATACTTGAAATATTATTTCAAATTACAGAAATAAATATAATTAACAAATATAATAAGCAAACTGACATCGACATTTCGGCTTTTGCTTGTCTAAAATTCATAATTCGATATTTTAATGGGATTTTCCATCAAAAAAAAAAAAAACAATAAAAAAAGGCTTTATTGAGACTCGAAATTGAAACACTTGCAGCTTCAAACAAGTGCCTAACAGGTGCGCCACACATACTATATTTTTCTTCTCGTCTTATCTGCAACTTAGACCGCGTATAGTATTTGCAACGCAGCAAGGCCATTTTCAACCCTCCATTTACCATTGAAATTAAGCTTTAAATTTAATTAACCCTACTAAATACCTATATTCCCACAAAGAAATCATCTTTTAAACCTTTAAAAATACGCAACGGATTTTGATGCGCTTTTTATACCTTTCATGAAAATGGAATGGTTTATTAATTTCGTCACGAAACCCAAAATTGTAAGTCCTTAAAGAAAAATAGATAGACCCACCATTAAGTATACCGAAATAATCAGGATGAAGGGCTGAGTTGATTTAGCCATATCCGTCTGTCCGTCTGTCTGTTTGTATGCAAACTAGTCGCTCAATTTTTGAGACATCTTGATAAAATTTGGTGAGCGGGTGTATTTGGGTGTCCGATTAGATATTTGTTGGAACCGGCCGGATCGGACCACTATAGCATATATCCTCCATACAACCGCTTTTTCAGAAAAATAGGATTTTTGTCATATCTTACTCAATTTAACAGACTGAAGCTTCAAACTTCACCATATAATTTCGTATATTGCACGTATTGTTGCCTGAAAAAATTGATGAGATCGGTCGTATGTATAGTATATATCCCCCACAAACGATTGTTCAGATAAGAAACTTTTCGTAATTACTGCCCTATTTTAAGAGCTAGAGGCTTCAAATTTCAACGAATGCTTACGTATATAGCATATATTGTTGTCTGAAAAAATCATAAAGATATATATATAGTATATACATATATGGATGTATATATAGTATATATATATATACATATATATATATTTTCGAAATTTTAGCCGCATTTTAACCGCTAGAAGCTTCAAATTTCACCAAGTGCTTACGAATTTAGTATATAATGTTGTCTGAAAAAATCATAGAGGGCGGTTGTATATATAGCAATAAGAAACTTTTCGCAATTTCTACCCCATTTTAACAGGTATAAACTTCAAATTTCACCGATTGCTTACGTATATAGTATATATTGTTGTGTCCAAAAATCATAGAGATCGGTGATATATGTAATATATATATGATGGTATATATAGTATATATGGCTATTCCATCCCATTTCGACCAATTTTGAACCCGACCCCTTTAGAATTGACTGAAAATTTTTCTTCTTTTTCTAGCTTACGAAAGACGTTTTTCAGAAGTTTTTCAAATTTTTTCATCCAACTGAAAAAAAGTTATGAATTTAAAAAACAAAAACGGTGTTTTTTTCAAAATGCTATAACTTTTTCAAAAATTGACCGTTTGGGACCTTTTTTTTTTAATTTGTTTTTAAATGTACTTTTCGGAAAAGATACAAAAAAATTTGTAAAGTTTTTTTTTTGTAATTTTTCAGTTCTTCGAGATTTTTTGAATTTCGCCATTTTTTTTTTTTGTCTCATAAAAAACTTCAATCAATTCTGCAATCAACCCCACTAATCCCGGAGTGGGCCGATAATTTTTTTTTTATTTAATTGAGAAAAAAAACTAAAAATTTTTTTGTATTTTTTCCGAAAAGTACATTTAAAAACAAAATTAAAAAAAAAAAGATCCCAAACGGTCAATTTTTGAAAAAGTTATAGCATTTTGAAAACAAAAACGGTGTTTTTTTTTTAAATTCATAACTTTTTTTGAGTTGGATGAAAAAATTTGAAAAAATTCTGAAAAACGTCTTTCGTAAGCTAGAAAAAGAAGAAAAACTTTCAGCCAATTCTAAAGGGATCGGGTTCAAAATTGGTCGAAATGGGATGGGATACCCCATACCATACCCCCGTTTTTTTTCAAAATATTTAAAACTTATTTTTAGTTGGAAAACGGTGTTTTTTCAAAATGCTATAACTTTTTCAAAAATTGACCGTTTGGGATCATTATTTTTTTTTTTAATATTTTTTTAAATGTACTTTTCGGAAAAAATACAAAAAAAAATATTAAAGTTTTTTTTTCAATTAAATAAAAAAAAAAATTCTCGGCCCACTCCGGGATTAGTGGGGATGATTGCAGAATTGATTGAAGTTTTTTATAAGAAAAAAAGAAAAAAAAGGGCGAAATTCGAAAAATCTCGAAAAACTGAAAAATTACATAAAAAAGACTTTTAAAATTTTTTTGAATTTTTTCCGAAAAGTACATTTAAAAACAAATTTTAAAAAAAGATCCCAAACGGTCAATTTTTGAAAAAGTTATAGCATTTTGAAAACAAAAACGGTGTTTTTTTTTTAAATTCATAACTTTTTTTGAGTTGGATGAAAAAATTTGAAAAACTTCTGAAAAACGTCTTTCGTAAGCTAGAAAAAGAAGAAAAACTTTCAGCCAATTCTAAAGGGGTCGGGTTCAAAATTGGTCGAAATGGGATGGAATACCATATATGGTATATATATATATTTTTTTTTTTGCGATTTCGGCCCCATTTTAACAGCTATAAGCTTCAAATTTCACCAAATGCTTACGTGTATAGCATATATTGTTTGTGAGGACCAAATAAATCCTCATTAATTTGGCCCATACAAAACGACCCCACAACATATTTGACACGACATTAACACAACAAGTGGCCACAAAAGGCTCCAGCAACACGATCAACCAACAAGTCTCAGCAACACAACGAGCGGTCGCAACATTTAACAGCAACACGGCCAACCAACAAATCTCAGCAACACAACGAGCGCTCGCAACATTCAACAGCAACACGGTTACTATGGCAACGCAACCATTTGAGCTAGCAACACCAAACACAACAGCCATAAAAGGAGCGACACAGCAGCACAGCAGGGAGTCAGTACGCGGTTGTGGTTGCGACCGGAGCTACTATTGGAGGGCTCTGGAAGGCATATTGGTTTTGATCATTAGCAAGCCAGTGCGGTTCATAGGAGAAAGGCGTGGACTAAGAATTGTGGGTAAGCTGGTTTTGACCGCTCTACAACGCTTAAGCCAACGCTTGCTCTCTCGTAAGCAAACGTCCTCCACAGCATCGTGATCTCGCGCTCATCCAAACGTTAACCGTGGCAGAAGTACGTCGGCATCCGCAGTAGCAGTGAATTGAAGTGAAACGCCACAACGTGACTGTACCGAGGCTAACGGAATCCACCTAACGGAACGCGAAGTTGTTATTGTTACCCGAGCAGCAATTGGAGGGCATCTGAAAGGCGTATCGGTTTTGACCATCGCAAGACAGTTCCCTTCATAGGAGAAAGCCGTGGGCTGAGGATTGTGGGTAAGCTGGTTTTGACCGCTCTACAACGCCTTAGACCACGCTCGATCCCTGCGAAGCAAAGGCCCACAACGACGCGAGCCCGCGCACCACCGCCTAAGCCTCGGCAGAAACAGCAGCGCTACGCTAGCATACGACGTTGGCCGCAGCAGAATTATACGAGCATACGACGCTGGCCGCAGCAGCGATACGCAAACATACGACGTTGGCCACAGCAGATTCACGCAAGCATACGACGTTGGTCACAGCAGAGCTACGCCAACATACGACGTTGGCCACGGCAGAGTCACGCAAGCATACGACGTTGGCCGCAGCAGAGCTACACGAGCATACGACGTTGTCCACAGCAGAGATACGCTAACATACGACGTTGGCCGCAGGAGAGATACGCTAACACACGACGTTGGCCGCAGCAGAGATACGTTAACATACGACGTTCGCCGCAGCAGAGATACGCTAACACACGACGTGAGCCGCAGCAGAGATACGCTAACATACGACGTTGACCACAGCCGAGTCACGCAAATATACGACAGCAACCATACCAGAGTTACACTCACGCAGACGCACCGACGTAAGCCGCAGCAGAGACAGCGCAATCGCTAACCGTAAGAGAAACACGCCGACGCAAGGCGTCATTGAGATACATTTACACACACCCAGGCGACGACCAGCAAGGCGTCCTAACGGCACACGAGGACCGTTAGCCCACCACTAATCACGAACTATAAAGCAAGCAATGAAATTAAGTGAATTATAGATACACATTTTATACATTTTATATTATAGTTTAGGGAATTTACCAATAAAGTGAATTTATATGAAAACGATTTGCAAGGTGCCCCGAAATACAAATTCATTGTAAACGAACCTTGGACACGGCGAGTATACCCCAGCAGTTACTGAAGAAGCACCGGGGCAAGGAAAAGCTTCGTTACAATTGGCGCCCGAGCAGGGACCCTGCAAATCGTTACCATGTCAGAAGGAACATTCCTGACGAGAAACCTAACCACAAAATGGTCGACCAGATCGATACCGCGTGGTTAGACACAATTTCAAAGGAGCAGCTGATATCCATCACACAGGAATTGGGTATTGAGCAGACAGGTACCACCCGAGAAATCCGAAAGCACATAGCAGCACTGGCCTCAAAGGCAAATACGGACTCGGAAATCCACGAAAAATTTTTACCCCTACAAGCCACCTACAAGGAAACTACGCACATGAGCGACGTAAATGAGGTTAAGACACCGACCCCGTCGAACGGAGGATGCACACCGAAGGTCGCCGTTACAACAGTAGAACAAACTCAATTCGCGTTTCCTCCCAGGAGTACAGTACCCACACAACAGCACGTACCATCAGAAATTACGGCACCATCAACCGGCACATATCAACCCACGCAAACGTACTTACCAGCGGGAATGACGGCACCAGCCATGAACTATACATGCCAGGTTACTCAAGCACCGACCGTGGTGTTCGCGCCCATCATCGACCAGGTAAGAAAGTGGTCCGTAAAGTATGAAGGGGGACGGGACCCGTTAGCGTTCATCGAACGGTTAGAGGAGTTAGCCGAAGTATACGCGCTAAACGTGGACCTCCTGCCAAAAACCATGCCCGAGCTACTAGGAGGCGCCGCGCTACAATGGTACCGCAATAACAATGCGCACTGGGGAGAGTGGACAAGCTTCAAAAAGGATTTTTTACGTTTCTTCCTACCAGCCAGGTACTTCGAGCGGCTCGACGACGACATACTCCAACGAAGGCAGCACAACAAGGAGAGGTATAAGGACTACGTACTAGGAATCCAGAGCTTGATGAGACACGCAGGGTACACCAGCGAACAGCGGCTGGAACGAATCTTCCGTAACAGCCACCCCGATTACCAACATTACATCCGTCGGAGGGACCACACTAATCTCGCAGAGCTCTTGACACTTGCCGAAGAATACGAGAACATACGCGAGGACTATCGAAGATCATCAGGCGGACATCACCGCGAAGTTACGCGTCACATCGCCAGTGACACAACCCGGGTGTCACCATCAAAATCTGCAACACAACCACCACCACCACAGAGCCTAACGAACCGCACGCCTCCAGGCAATCAGAAATACGACCCCAACGGCGTATGCAGGAGATGCGGCGAACGAGGACATGACACCAATAGGTGCCGAAACCAACAGAAAATTTTTTGCTGGGAATGTGGCCGCAACGATATACGAACCATCGAATGCTGCCGCCGACGTCAGGGAAACGACAGAGGGCTCCACGAATAAGAAGGCGCCGTGAGCCCAAGGGACTTAGCGCCGAAACGGCAGTAACGATACCCAAGGAACCCAGCGCTGAAACGGCAGTAACAATGTACCAAGAGCATGGTCGCCTCTACGCCGTAGCCAAGCTCGGCGCGGAATCAGCCGAGGCGGTCATCGACACAGGGCATCAAGAAGTTTCGTCTCGAGCAGCTTAGCAGAACGTGTGGTGAACTCGGGAAGCGGAGAAATGGTGAGAGTGGCCATCAAAATAACGATGGCAAACGGGACTAGCACTACCATCTTTGACGCCATAAGGACTGAGGTATGCCTCGGAGAAGCGTCACTCCACACAGGTTTGCACGTCATGCTAGGAAGCATGGGAGCCACCATATCATGTGTAGAAGGCCACCTCGTGCTAACCAGACCCCTTGCCCAGCACACACCGCATCCTGGAGCCGCACCAGAAACTATTCAAAGTACACCATCAGCCAGAACGGATATCGCCAGGTACGACAGCCCTGGGGCTATTCCAAGTTCAATGTCATCAAGAAAGGATATCGCCAGGTACGACAGCCCTGGGACTATTCAAAGTACACCATCAGCAAGAACGGATATCGCCAGGTACGACAGCCCTGGGACTATTCAAAATTCAACAGCATCAAGAACGGATATCGCCAGGTACGACACCCCGGGGACTAATCAGAGTATAACACGAACGAGAAAGGGTAACGCCAGGTACGACACCCCTGGAGCCCCATCTGGAACCATTCAGAGTGTAACAGTACCGAGCAGTAGTAACTTCAAGCACGACGGCATTATGCAAAACAACGACGATGACATACAAGAAGAAGCGGAACGAGTGCGCGGTTTTCTGGCAAAGGAACTCCGAAAATTCGAGAGCATGAGTGGAGTGACGACAATAGCCGAGCACAAGATTGTCCTGACGGACGAACGCCCCATCAAGCAACGTTACTTCCCACGCAACCCAGCCATGCAGACAATCATCAACAGCGAAGTTGACGAATTGCTCCAGAAAGGATGCATCGAGCCATCTTGTAGCCCACACAGCGCACCGATCGCACTGGCCAAGAAGAAAAACGGGAAGTGGAGGTTATGCGTGGACTATCGGCAGCTCAACGCCCGATCCGTACCCGACGCATACCCCTTACCCAGAATACAACACATCCTGGACAAACTACGACGAGCGAAGTACATCAGCAGCTTGGACTTAAAGAACGGCTACTGGCAAATACCACTGGAGCCCAAGAGCCGGCCCTACACAGCTTTCACAGTACCGGGACGCGGATTATTCCAGTGGCGCGTTATGCCTTTCGGCCTACACTCCGCACCTGCAACGTTTCAAAGAGCACTAGATTAGGTTATTGGACCGGAGATGGAACCCTACGCTTTCGCTTACCTCGATGACATAATCATCATAGGATCCACCTTGGAGGAGCACATTCGCAACCTGAAAGAAGTGATGCTACGACTACAGCGCGCCAACCTCAGAATAAATCCGGAGAAATGCGTGTTTTTCAAGAAAGATATTCGATACCTAGGACACGTAGTAAGCGACAGGGGAATTTACACCGACCCCGAGAAAGTTGCAGCCATCAAAGACCTGAAACCACCAACGAACGCGAAAGAGGTGCGTCAATATCTCGGTATAGCATCTTGGTACCGACGATTCGTGCCCGACTTCGCGACGATCAGCCAGCCACTCACAACTCTGCTGAAAAAGGGCAAACACTGGAAGTGGGGAGCCGAACAACAGGAAGCCTTCGAGGTCTTAAAGCAAAAACTAACGGAAGCACCGATACTTGCCTGTCCGGACTTCACCAAGACCTTCACCTTGCAAACGGACGCAAGCAATTTCGGGCTAGGCGCCGTATTGACACAGGATTTGGAAGGCGGGGAACGCGTGATCGCCTACGCCAGCAGGAAACTCAACAAGGCGGAAACCAACTACTCGCCTACCGAGAAGGAATGCCTCGCGATCGTCTGGGGAATACGCAAGATGAGGCCATACTTGGAAGGGTACCGATTCAGGGTAATCACGGACCATATGTCTCTAAAGTGGCTAAACTCCATCGAAAGCCCCTCCGGCCGTATAGCACGATGGGCCTTGGAACTTCAGCAGCACACCTTCGACATAGAGTACAGGAAAGGAAAGCTGAACCTGGTAGCGGATGCACTATCACGACAGCCACTGGAGACCCTACGACTGGCAACGACAACAGAGCGACCATGCAAGTGGTGGCACAAGCGCGTGAATGAAGTGCGCACTAACCCCGAGAAATATTCTGACTACATGATACAAGACGGACAACTGTACCGCCATATTCCCTGCCGGTCACAAGATGAGGAAGCGGTACCTTGGAAACTTTGTGTACCCACACCACTGCGACAACGAGTATTAGAAGAAAATCACAATATACCAAGCGCTGAACACATGGGCATCCGCCGGACAGTAGCGCGGATTGCCAACCGGTACTACTGGCCCGGCATGTTTCGGGACATCAGTCGATACATACGACAGTGCGAGTCTTGCCAGAAGTACAAGGAAACACAGCAAAAGCCGGCCGGAAAGATGCTCACACAAGTGGCCCAAGAACCATTCGCCACGGTATGCGTCGATTTCGTTGGACCACTCCCACGATCCACACACGGGAACACGATGCTACTAGTATTTTTCGACCGCTTCAGCAAATGGGTGGAACTGGTCCCCATGAGGCGTGCGACAGCAGAAGGCCTACGCCGTGCGTTCAGAGAACGCATCCTCGCAAGATTTGGTGCTCCCAAGATACTGATATCGGACAACGGCGTCCAGTTCACCAGCACAATGTGGCAGCGTTACCTCAGGGAAATGGGGATACGACAACAATTCACGGCGCCCTACAACCCGCAAGAAAACCCGACGGAACGGGCGAACAGGACAATCAAGAGAATCATAGCACAACTCACCAGATCACAGCACAACAGATGGGACGACCGTCTCCCAGAAATCGAGCTGGCCATCAACACCAGTGTGACCGCGTCCACAGGATACAGTCCAGCCTTCCTCGTACAAGGACGGGAACCGCGACTACCAGGGGCATTGTTTGACGAGGTCAACCTGGGGACGGGCACAGCTACCACAACGGTAGAAGAGGAATCTGACAGAATGCAAGAGGCATTCAGAATAGTGAGGCAGAACATGGAACGAGCGGCGGCAGATCAAGCACGGCACTACAATTTACGGCGGAGAAAATGGACCCCCGTAGTCGGTGAACTAGTGCTCGCAAAGGAACACCATCTCTCCAAGGCCGGTGATACTCAAAGTACGAAAAACCAACGGCGGGAAGGAGAAAACGGTTAATATTGGGGAGCTAAAGCCATATCATGCAGCAGAGACCATCGCGGGAAATTAAAATAAATTCAGGAAAAATAATCAAATTAATATCAAGGATGGGAGGATAAGCAAGCACCAGACGCCGAAACAGAGCCACAACAAACAACAGCAGGCCACCAAGAGGTGATAATCGAGTCCCACGACGCGGATGGACCAACGCTAAACCAATTCCCGAAAATTGCAGAAAGCGTGCGAGACATTTTCCGACCCATCG
Source organism: Eurosta solidaginis (assembly GCF_040869045.1). NCBI lineage: Eukaryota > Metazoa > Arthropoda > Insecta > Diptera > Tephritidae > Eurosta > Eurosta solidaginis. The sequence goes on from NC_090320.1 coordinate 178,934,760, forward strand.
CCGAAGGCAAAGGACGCTCCCGCGTAAATTTTCGCACACGGGAATACATCGTCACGGTGGTAAAAGGCAGGGCCCGCATACGAATACTGGGCACCGAGGGCTAAATTTCTGAAGTTGGGGGGGGGGGGGGGGGGGGGGGGGAGTGTGAGGATCAAATAAATCCTCATTAATTTGGCCCACACAAAACGACCCCAAAACATATTTGACACGACATTAACACAACAAGTGGCCACAAAAGGCTCTAGCAACACGATCAACCATCAAATCTCAGCAACACAACGAGCGGTCGCAACATTTAACAGCAACACGGCCAACCAACAAATCTCAGCAACACAACGAGCGCTCGCAAAATTCAACAGCAACACGATGACTATGGCAACGCAACCATTTGAGCTAGCAACACCAAACACAACAGCCATAAAAGGAGCGACACAGCAGCACAGCAGTAGCAGTGAATTGAAGTGAAACGCCACAACGTGACTGTACCGAGGCTAACGGAATCTACCTAACGGAACGCGAAGTTGTGATTGTTACCCGAGCAGCAATTGGAGGGCATCTGAAAGGCGTATCGGTTTTGACCATCGCAAGACAGTTCCCTTCATAGGAGAAAGCCGTGGACTGAGGATTGTGGGTAAGCTGGTTTTGACAGCTCTACAACGCCTTAGACCACGCTCGCTCCCTGCAAAGCAAAGGCCCACAACGATGCGAGCCCGCGCACCACCGCCGTAAGCCTCGGCAGAAACAGCAGCGCTACGCTAGCATATGACATTGGCCGCAGCAGAATTATACGAGCATACGACGCTGGCCACAGCAGCGATACGCAAACATACGACGTTGGCCACAGCAGATTCACGCAAGCATACGACGTTGGCCACAGCAGAGCTACGCCAACATACGGCGTTGGCCACGGCAGAGTCACGCAAGCATACGACGTTGGCCGCAGCAGAGCTACACGAGCATACGACGTTGTCCATAGCAGAGATACGCTAACATACGACGTTGGCCGCAGGAGAGATACGCTAACACATGACGTTGGCCGCAGCAGAGATACGTTAACATACGACGTTGGCCGCAGCAGAGATACGCTAACACACGACGTGGGCCGCAGCAGAGTTACTCTAACATACGACGTTGACCACAGCAGTCACGCAAATATACGACAGCAACCATACCAGAGTTACACTCACGTAGACGCACCGACGTAAGCCGCAGCAGAGACAGCGCAATCGCTAACCGTAAGAGAAACACGCCGACGCAAGGCGTCATTGAGATACATTTACACACACCCAGGCGACGACCAGCAAGGCGTCCTAACGGCACACGAGGACCGTTAGCCCACCACTAATCACGAATTATAAAGCAAGCAATGAAATTAAGTGAATTATAGATACACATTTTATACATTTTATATTATAGTTTAGGGCATTTACGAATAAAGTGAATTTATATGAAAACGATTTGCAAGGTGCCCCGAAATACAAATTCATTGTAAACGAACCTTGGAAACGGCGAGTATACCCCAGCAGTTACTGAAGAAGCACCGGGGCAAGGAAAAGCTTCGTTACATGTTGTCTGAAAAAATCATAGAGATCGGTGGTATATATTATATACTTCATATAAACTGTAATTTTTGCCCCTTTTTTACGGCTAGAAGCTTCAAAATTCATCAAATTTCATCAAATAGTAACGTTTACGTCATATATTTTTGTAGTACGTGATTCGTAGTCATAGTTTTTACATGCAGACCACAAGAAGCTTTGCATCCTCACACAGAGTACCTACCTATTTTTTATTTTATATTTATCTTAAACATCGTTTAGATATGTTCAAATTTCACCAAATGCTTACGTGTATAGCATATATTGTTGTCTGAAAAATTCATAGAGACCGGTGGTATATATAGTATATATCTCATACAACCGATTGTTCAGATGAGAAACTTTGCGCAATTTCTGCCCCATTTTAATAGCTAGAGGCTTCAAATTTCACCAAATGCTTACGTATATAGCATATATTGCTGTCTGAAAAAATCATAGAGAACGGTGGTATAAATATTATATACCCCATATAAACTGTATTTGTTTGCCTACTTTTCACGGCTAGAAGCTTCAAAATTCATCAAATTTCATCAAATAGTTACGTTTACGTCATAAATAAAAAAAAAAAAATAAATGTTTTTTATTTTATATTTATCTTAAAAATCGTTTAGGTATGTAAATCTGTTCACTATATATTTCTTATCTTATACAATCGACTATTCGGAGATTACGAACGGGATAAGATTATTGTTCAGCCCCATTCATGAAAGGTATGTAGTCTTCGGCACAGCCGAAGACAGTCCCGTTCTTACTTGTTTCAACTCAGTTGAGCAGAGCTCACAGAGTATATTAACTTTGATTGGATAACGGTTGGTTGTACAGGTATGAAGGAACGAGATAGATACAGACTTCCATATATTAAAATCATCAGGACCGAAAAAAAATGTGATTGAGCCATGTCCGTCCGTTAACACGATAACTTGAGTAAATTTTGAGGTATCTTGATGAAATTTGGTATGCAGGTTCCTCACTTCCAGCACTCATCTCAGATCGCTATTTAAAATGAACGATATCGGACTATAACCACGCCCACTTTTTCGATATCGAAAATTTCGTAACACCGAAAAAGTGCGATAATTCAGATAATGGTAAATCTAATTGCAATTAGTTGCCATTAGCAAAAAAATTGGTTTACCTTTACAATTAGATATCTAATTGACTTCTACTAATGCAATTAGATATTCAATTAGCTCGAACTAGAATCAATTATTTATATTTATTTACATCATTATTCGTTCACTTCAATCATTCTTTGAAAAAAATGTATCTTTATCAAAATAATTGATTCTAATTCGAGCTAATTGAATATCTAATTGCATTAGCAGAAGTCAATGAGATTTCTAATTGTAAAGGTAAACCAATTTTTTTTGCTAATGGCAACTAATTGCAATTAGATTTACCATTAGAAAAAAAATTTCAATTATCTAATGGGAATTAGTTGATATATTTGTAATTGTTAGCAATCATTAGCATTATCTAATCATTACTTAACATCTATGGATGAAACAAGGTAGGTGAGTTCAACTTATGACGCAGAAGAGAAAATTAGTAAAATTTTGGACAACGGGCGTGGCACCGCCCACTCTTAAAAGAACGCAATTTAAAAGTTTTGCAAGCTGTAATTTGGCAGTCGTTGAAGATATCATGATGAAATTTGGCAGGAACGTTACTTCTATTACTATATGTATGCTTAATAAAAATTAACAAAATCGGAGGACGACCACGCCCACTTAAAAAAAAAAATTTGTAAAGTCAAATTTTAACAAAAAATTTAATATCTTTACAGTATATAAGTAAATTATGTTAAAATTCAACTCCAGTAATGATATGGTGCAGCAAAATACAAAAATAAAATAAAATTTCAAAATGGGCGTGGCTCCGCCCCTTTTCATTTAATTTGTCTAGGATAATTCTAATGCCATAAGTCGAACAAAAATTTACCAATCCTAGTGAAATTTGGTAGGGGCTTAGATTCTAGGACGGTTACTTATTTCTATGAAAAAGAGCAAAATCGGTTGAAGCCATGCCCAGTTTTTATACACAGTCGACCGTCTGTCCTTCCGCTCGGCCGTTAACATGATAACTTGAGCAAAAATCGATATATCTTTACTAAACTCAGTTCACGTACTTATCTGAACTCACTTTGTATTGGTATAAAAAATGGCCGAAATCTGACTAAGACCACGCCCACTTTTTCGATATCGAAAATTACGAAAAACGAAAAAAATGCCATAATTCTATACGAAATACATAAAAAGGATGAAACATGGTAATTGGATTGGTTTATTGACGCAATATATAACTAGAAAAAAACTTTGTAAAATGGGTGTGACACCTACTATATTAAGTAAAAGAAAATGAAAAAGTTCTGCAGGGCGAAATAAAAACCCTTGAAATCTTGCCATGAATACTGTTCGTGGTATTACATATATAAATAAATTAGCGGTACCAGACAGATGATGTTCGTTGTCACCCTGGTCCATATTTTGGTCGATATCTGGAAAACGCCTTCACATATACAACTACCACCACTCCCTTTTAAAACCCTCATTAATGACTTTAATTTGATACCCATATCGTACAAACACATTCTAGAGTCACCCCTGGTCCACCTTTATGGCGATATCTCGAAAAAGCGTCCACCTATAGAACTAAGCCCCACGCCCTTTTAAAATACTCATTAACACCTTTCATTTGATACCCATATCGTACAAACATATTCTAGTGTCACCCCTTGTCCACCTTTATAGCGATATCTCGAAAAGGCGACCACCTATAGAACTAAGGCCCACTCCCTTTTAAAAAGACTCATTAACACCTTTCAATTGATACCCATATCGTACAAACACAGTCTAGAGTCACCCCTGGTCCACCTTTATGGCGATATCTCGAAAGGGCGTCCACCTATAGAACTAAGCCCCACGCTCTTTTAAAATACTCATTAACACCTTTCGTTTGATACCCATATTGTACAAACGCACTCTAGATATAGATTTATGGCGATATCTCGAAAAGGCGACCACCTATACAACTACCACCACTCCCTTTTAAAACCCTCATTAATGCCTTTAATTTGATACCCATATCGTACAAACACATTCTAGAGTCACCCCTGGTCCACCTTTATGGCGATATCTCGAAGAGGCGTCCATCTATAGAACTAAGGCCCACTCCCTATTAAAATACTCATTAACCCCTTTCATTTGATACCCATATAGTACAAACAAATTCCAGGGTCACCCCTGGTCCACATTTATGGCGATATCTCGAAACGGCGTCCACTTATGGAACTAAGGATCACTCCCTTTTAAAATAATCATTAACACCTTTCATTTGATACCCATATCGTACAAACAAATTCTAGAGTCAACCCTGATCCATCTTTATGACGATATCTCGAAAAGGCGTCCACCTATAGAACTAAGCCCACGCCTTTTAAAATTCACATTAACATCTTTCATTTGATACCCATACCGTACAAACAAATTCTAGCGTCAGCCCTGGTGCACCTTTATGGCGATATCCCTAAATGGCCTCCACCTATAGAACTATGGCCCACTCCCTCATAAAATATTCTTTTTTCATACAAGCACATTCCAGGGTTATCCACGGTTCATTTTCCTACATGGTTATTTTCCCTTTTGTTGTCACCATAGCTTTCAACTGAGTATGTAATGTTCGGTTACACCCGAACTTAACCTTCCTTACTTGTTTAATAGATAAAGAGCGATTGAAGAGGGAGGAACGGGTGAACATATTTGGCTGAAAATTGGTGGAGGGGTATCTTAGAACCAGGAGACAGACATAGCATAATTTTTATCCCGTTTTGGATAGGGTCGTCAGATCAAAACGTGGACCTGGGTAATCCTGGGATATGTTTGTACAATATGGGTATCAAATGTAAGCTGTTTATGAATACTTTGATACGGGGTATGTTTCGTACCCGGGGGTAACTAGGGTCTCGAGATATAAGCGAAAACGTGGACGCGCGTACCCCTAGAATGTGTTTAAAGAATATGGATAACGAATGAAAGCTGTTGATGAGTGCTTTAATACAGGGTAGTTTTCATACCTATTTGTGAAGGCCAAAACGTGGATCACGGTAACACTAGGATGTGTTTTTACATTATGATCATAAAATTTAAGCTGTTGATGAGTGCTTTGGTACAGAGTAATTTGTATACCGCTCGGTGACTAGGGTCTCAAGATATAGGCCAAAACCTGGACCCGGATACCCCTAGAATGTGTGTGTAATAGGCATATCAAATGGAAGCTGTTGCTGAGTGCTTTAAAGTAATTTTCATTGTGATATTCGATTTAGTCGCATCAACCTGGCAAAACTGATAAATATGCATGCGAGGCCGAATTAAAGACAGGAATTAATAATACCCACATAACTATTTACATACGTCCTATTCGATTTGCCTGGCAATAACGGATGAAGAATAATGGGAAAAACTTGAGAGAGGAGAAAAGATGGAAGGAGACTGAGAAAGAGATAGAGTGAGACGAAGTTAGAGATAGATGAAGCGAAAAGACGGAGGGAGGAGAGAATAAAACGGTTAAGAAACAGCGAGGGGGGGGGGGGGGCGGGGAAGCAGAGTTAGCCGGAAAAAGCTTATTAAAATGTATGCAGATATACCTAATTTAGGGCAGAAATACGTCTGACGGGTCTGCTAGTTTAACTATAAATCTGAATTCTATGTGTTAATTTGCGCATAAGCGCGTTGCTCCGTTTTTGCTTCCAGTAAAACCATTCAGTCATTGGCCAGCAAACGTAGAAATCACAGCAAAATGAACGAATCCAACGTAATTTAATAAGTAACCACAGCAAATCTAACATAAACTAATAAATAACCACTGCCAGACCAATTATACTGTTTATTATTTGGAATATATTGCGTTACCTTTGCTTATCCAAGCCAACGACTACGATACTTTTGTTTACAAGTACGCATGCTGGGTATTAAAAGGGAATAAATGATGAAATGCAAAAGTGATATTCCATGAAAGGAAATTACAGTGGCAACGCACAATCAATGCACACTGGTCGGTCTTATACGGAGTTGGTGACCAAAAATACTTCCAGTAGAGATATCAACGTGAAAATTTGGTAACGTCTTTACAAATATATGAGAATTATTTTTTCATAAAATTGGTGCGGGTGATACCTTCATACCGACCCGCAACATACATGCGCGATAGTTCGCATTGGTAAGATGTGTCTATCGCAAATACAATATTTAATAGGATTAAATAAAGAAATGAAGGTTATTAAAAGATCTTGCACACATAACAATAACAAAACAACAATCACACACAAAGGTTTACATTTGCATATCGTCGACTGGATAAAATAATGTCGTTTGTTACTTGTGAGCACATATAACATACGACAATAATTTATCAGTGTGACGCTATCAGAAAACTGTCGCAAAACATAGTTAGTAGCACAAAATGGCAGCTGATATTAACACCTTAGAATCTTAAGACATTGGCTAATAATAGGATATGTGAGGATCGGTGAGGAACCCAACTAAAACTTTAGCTGAAATTGAAGTATTTGTGCAAATAAATACTAATAAAGGCAATGGTGAAATTTTAAGTAACAAAAAAGGACACAAGAAGCTAAAGACACTAAAATTATTTCAAAATGAAGTAAACATCTTTGAATACAATATTCATTGTTATTTATTTCAATACAATGATATTTTATGTATTTTTAAATAGCTTAAACTTGCATTTTATTTTTAACTTGCTGCACTGCACTGCACTGCAAAAACCAACTACATAATACCTAGCCTCAATTTTGGAGCTATTCTTAAAGAGTACAGTTTGAATACAACAAAAACAAATATACCATTTAAAAGGCTGTTCTAATAAGAGATACTAACGACACATTTGGTGATAAACTTTTCACTTTGATTTTTTTTATTTTTGGCCTATGGAACCGACCACTGTGCAATGGTGTACTACAATAGCGCCTTAGCCATAGATACCATGTCAACCAATTGGTTTTTAGTTTATTGCCATACCCATAACCTATAAATATTTAATTTATTAACTATTTGGATATTTTATATTTTGTTTTGGATATGTTTTGCCAGGGCTGCTCAACCACTATACACGTGTAGCATTTTGTTTTTATTTTGCTCTGAATCATAGGCACAGATACAAATTCACACTTCAAATATAAAAAAAATTTCATAGCACTCCCATATGCCCTCACATATATACATAATTTTGAATCATATGAAAATGCTCGAATTTCTTATGAAAGTGCCAAGAAAAAGGACTCCCGTAAGAAGCTCACGCACTTGTATATGATGAAAAAAAAAATTACACAAACAATTTGACAACTAAAAATTATTCAAAAATATACTAGCACTGAAAAAAATGTGTAATCAATATTGATTCATAAATAAAATTAAAATAGATAATTGACCGAGGAGTTGAAATACATACATATATGCGCCATATATTAGTTCGTAACTATCCAAAAAGTGTCAATAAAGACCGAGTTCTAAAGTTGAAATTTGTATATAGTTGCGGGGACAATTTCCATCGCCTAGGACATCGCAATGTTAAATTCGCCAGTTGAAAGCATGTAAGGATAAATGGCGTACTATTAGTGGTTCAGAATGCAGTAGAAAAGCACTATTTTTGAACTAGAGATTTCTTACGGTGTAGTTTCTGGGATATTGTGTTTTATTTCGGTATATTATTTTTCTTGGGTATGAGAAATGTTTTAACTAAAAGTGGGGGGAACCATTAAGCAATCCTGCCTCGAAAGTTTTCATACTCAATTTCCAATGCAACATCCGCGGAAATCTCCACATTCACTTTTAGTATGATTATTGAAAACCAAATTCCGACGATATATATAAAATATGTTACTACAAAAACTGCGGCTATAGGTAAATGTAATTTTCCACAACTTTCAGAATTAAAACAAGTAAGGAAGGTTAAGTTCGGGTGTAACCGAACATTACATACTCAGTTGAGAGCTATGGTGACAAGAAAAGGGAAAATAACCATGTAGGAAAATGAACCGAGGGTAACCCTGGAATGTGTTTGTATGACATGTATACCAAATGAAAGGTATTAAAAAATATTGTTACGAATATTAGCAAAACTAAGGGGTGCTGCTATCTCTAAGCCGATGCTAAGCAGTGACGTGAATTCACATCAATAATTCAATCATTATGTATCTACATAAACGAATCAATAATTGCGTCTACACATATGTACGTATACGAGCAGCGGAGAACCAATGCACAAACACATGCATATATCTTATCTGAGTTTTCACAAGAGAGGGCAATAATTTGTGCAAGTATTACTCAAATGAGAAGTTATAAACGTAGTTGTGGCTGGCGATTTTGTAGCTGAAACTAACTAGTAAGTTCTGGAATGGAAAAGCCTGGAAGTATGCAATGAGAAATCAAAAAGTATAAAAGGCGTGACAGTCGAGGCGAAGAGAGAGTTTCATTTGAGCTATCAATTAGTTTGGTTATTAAGCCAGCTAGTTGCAAAGTATAAGTGTTATTGTGAAGTACTTTAATAAAGGCCATTTTTCCACTATTCAATATTGGAGTTATTTATTCAACAGTTTAGCTATACGATCTTAGCAAAAGGGCAAATAAGAGGACTTACAGTTAATTCGTTACAATATTTTATGAGGGAGTGGGCCATAGTTCTATAGGTGGAGGCCATTTAGGGATATCGCCATAAAGGTGCGCCAGGGCTGACTCTAGAACTTGTTTGTACGGTATGGGTATCAAATGAAAGATGTTAATGAGTATTTTAAAATGGATTGGGCCTTAGTTCTATAGGTGGACGCCTTTTCGAGATATCGCCATAAAGGTGGACCAGGGGTGACTCTAGAATGTGTTTGTAAAATATGGTTATCAAACGAAAGGTGTTAATGAGTACTTTAAAAGGGCGTGGGGCTTAGTTCTATAGGTGGTCGGCCTTTCGAGATATCGCAATAAAGGTGGATCAGGGTTGACTCTAGAATTTGTTTGTAAAATATGGGTACCAAATGAAAGGTGTTAATGAGGGTTTTAAAAGGGAGTGGTGGTAGTTGTGTAGGTGGTCGCCTTTTCGAGATATCGCCATAAAGGTGGATCAGGGGGGACTCTAGAATGCGTTTGTACAATATGGTTATCAAACGAAAGGTGTTAATGAGTACTTTAAAAGGGCGTGGGGCTTAGTTCTATAGGTGGTCGGCCTTTCGAGATATCGCCATAAAGGTGGATCAGGGTTGACTCTAGAAGTTGTTTGTAAAATATGGGTACCAAATGAAAGGTGTTAATGAGTATTTTAAAAGGTAGTGGTCCTTAGTTCCATATGTGGACGCCGCTTCGAGATATCGCCATAAATGTGGACCAGGGGTGACCCTAAAATTTGTTTGTACGATATTGGTATCAAATGAAAGGGGTTAATGAGTATTTTAAAATGGATTGGACCTTAGTTCTATAGGTGGACGCCTTTTCGAGATATCGCCATAAAGGTGGACCAGGGGTGACTCTACAATGTGTTTGTACGATACGGGTATCAAATGAAAGGTGTTAATGAGTATTTTAAAAGGGCGTGGGGCTTAGTTCTATAGGTCGATGTCTTTTCGAGATATCGCCATAAAGGCGAACCAGGGGTGACTCTAGAATGTGTTTTTACTAAATGGGTATCAAATTAAAGGTATTAATGAGGGTTTTAAAAGGGAGTGGTGGTAGTTGTATATGGGAGGGCGTTTTCCAGATATCGACCAAAATGTTGACCAGGGTGACCCAGAATATCATCTGTCGGGTACCGCTAATTTATTTATATATGTAATACCACGAAGAGTATTCATGCCAAGATTTCAAGGGTTTTTATTTCGCCCTGCAGAACTTTTTCATTTTCTTCTACTTAATATGGTAGTTGTCACACCCATTTTACAAAGTTTTTTTCTAGTTATATTTTGCGTCAATAAACCAATCCAATTACCATTTTTAATCCTTTTTATGTATTTGGTATATATATATGGCATTTTTTTTATTTTTCGTAATTTTCGATAGCGAAAAAGTGGGCGTGGTCATAGTCGGATTTCGGCCATTTTTTATACCAATACAAAGTGAGTTCAGATAAGTACGTGAACTGAGTTTAGTAAAGATATATCGATTTTTGTTCAAGTTATTGTGTTAACGGCCGAGCGGAAAGACAGACGGTCGACTGTGTTTGTGGCTTCCACCGATTTCGCCCTTTTTCACAGAAATAAGTTATCGCCCTAGAATCTAAGCCTCTACCAAATTTCACAAGGATTGGTAAATTTTTGTTCGACTTATGGCATTAAAAGTATCCTAGACAAATTAAATGAAAAGGGGCGGAGCCACGCCCATTTTGAAATTTTCTTTTATTTTTGTATTTTGCTGCACCATATCATTATTGGTTTTGAATTTTGATATAATTTACTTATATACTGTAAAGATATTAAATTTTTTGTTAAAATTTGATTTAAAAATTTTTTTTTTAAAAGTGGGCGTGGTCGTTTTCCGATATTGCTAATTTTTATTAAGCATACATATAGTAATAGGAGTAACGTTCCTGCCAAATTTCATCATGATATCTTCAACATTTTACTAATTTTCTATTCTGCGCTTTATCCGTCTTTGGTAATGAATTATCGCACTTTTTTGTTTTTTCGAAATTTTCGATATCGAAAAAGTGGGCGTGGTGATAGTCCGATATCGTTCATTTTAAATAGCGATCTGAGATGAGTTCTCAGGAACCTACATATCAAATTTCATCAAGATACCTCAAAATTTACTGAGGTTATCGTGTTAACGGACGGACGGACGGACGGAAGGACGGACGGACATGGCTCAATCAAATTTTTTTTCGATCTTGATGATTTTTATATATGGAAGTCTATATCTGTCTCGATTCCTTTATACCTGTACAACCAACCGTTATCCAATCAAAGTTAATATACTCTGTGAGATCTGCTCAACTGAGTATAATTATTGGGTCTTGTATGTTGACGATATAACTATTTACTTAATATTTTAAGCAAATATTTTGTAATTCGAAACCAAATCTTCAATTTTTCCCGACCTCAAACAATTAAAAGTTTTTAAATTCATTTTTTTTAAATAAAAAAAATTTCAGTGCACATACAATTTTGTACATGTATTGTTATTTGCACATCCATATAAAAAATTTTGAGCAGCACTGGTTTTGCCTAAGGGACTGGTTAATAATTCTTCGCATTTCCTTCTTTTTTATGAAACTATAAAGTTTTAGTAAGTAAAGGCACCAATAACCGATGCCAAATGATATGGTTAAGTAAAAATATGGTTATGACTAAGGTATTATGACAATGCCAGCTTTGTCGGGGTCTTTAGAGAAAGAAACTTCATGTTTTTTCTTAGCTATTTGGTATTTAATTGATGTTTTTATTGACAACGTTTTTATCTGCTTGACAGCAATAATTGCATTATAATTTTTCATTAATAAAAACTGCGATATATTCATGAGGTTTTTGCACTTTTCGAAAATTATAGGTTTATTTCTTGGAACTCTGTCGGCCTGTGTGAATCTTGATTGAATTCCCGTAGACACCAGCCGCATAGTGTTTCGACTATACGGAAGCTGGAGGGACCAGGTTGAAAACGATTAAAATTCTCTTGTTGTTACCAACTGGCTCCAGTTAGCAGAGCAAAGAAACTACTGGCCAGCCTTGTTATCCCATTAGGGAAACACATTAGACTTCGATTGAAGAACAATAATTTTTATCGATTTGATAACAAGGTCCCAGTTTGTTTGATAACGCTATGTTCTCCTGTGTTTCCCTAGACGTGCTCTAATAGTAGAGATTCGATAACAGAGGTAGTTATCTTATATTCTTCTAATCTTTATCTCACTTCAGTGTTTGTGTGGTAAAAACAAAGTAACCGCGATCCTAAAATCGCTTTAACGTTTTTCACTGATTGTCAAAAATATCTGTATCGCCCCTTACCATTTAAGAACAAGAACGAAATTTGGCGACTCTTAGGTAACAATTTTTTGGTGTTTGTATTGCATACTACCAATTTATTTTGAGCTATAAAGTTTACAGTGTAAACCCAACTTTTGATTAACTCTAATTTACATAAAATCTTTATATGTACATATATACATTTTCCTTACAGGTACTTGCATCAACCTGCCGTCATGTTAATGAACGCTTTTTGTCATTATATAGACTTGTACAAATAAATTTTGGAGGAAGAATAATTTGAAAAGAAAATAACAAGATTTGCTGTAAAATTGATTAAGAGAAAATGTAAAATATCATCGTTGTAAAATAATGTTAAACTAGAATTACGCAATTTAAGGAAATAATTTGGTGTAAAATAATAAACGAGTATAATAGAAATAGATTGATAAAAAAATTGTAATATATAGAAATTGTATATGTATGTATGTATGACAAATCACATTCACACAAAAACATTAATAGAACGTTTCATTTATGTCAAAATTTACAAAAAAGGGAATGTAAAAGTTGGAAGAAATTTAAGTTGTGAATAGTTAATAAATTAAAACTGTTTATTTCATTCATACTGTCATATCACAAGTGAAATTACTCCAATGGTAAGCTATATAAAAAATAAATAAATGTAAGGCGCGATAACCTCCGAAGAGATCTAAGGCCGAGCTTCTTTTCCAATTTGCGTCGTGCTCCTCTTGATTTTCCCTACAAATTGGCCGGACGGGACCTACTTGTTTTATGCCGACTCCGAACGGCATCTGCAAGGCAGATGAGTTTTCACTGAGAGCTTTTCATGGCAGAAATACACCCGGAGCGCTTGAGAAACACTGGCGAGGGGCGACCCCGCTTAGAAAAACTGTCTTCTAATTGAAAAACCTTATTTCTAAAATTTTGATGTTGCTTTGCCCGGGGTGCGAACCCAGGGCATACGGTGTGATAGGCGGAGCACGCTACCATCACACCACGGTGGCCGCCATAAGCTATATACCCGCGAAATAATGGTATACTATTATCTACTATTCGTTATCTCTTACCTTAATCCACAATATTCTCTGGTTTAATCTTTGTCACACAAATTACATTTTCGTAACATATACATATGTTTCCATAAAAATGTCATCCGTGATTAAAACGTTATAACATATCTCTACTTAGAGCATTATTCGAGATTTGGGTGTCTGAAAGGATTTAACGCAAAATCTTGCAAGATTGATCATATAAAATTAAATCTTGAAATGCAAAAGATTTATGTTGAATCTTCGTTAAATCTTTAATCATTACAATATTTCAGTTATGGCGTCCTACCATTCATATATCATGTAAGTTTTTGATAGGAAAATATTTTAAGTGAGGAGCAGTTTTTATCGATGAAAGATGTTTTTTGAAGATTTTTATGTTTGGATTTTTATTGCAAATCGTTAGTACTATACAAATTTGTCAAAATAGAATACTCAGATTGTTTTTGCTTTTTGAAAATATATGTCTTTAATACTAAAATGTTAATTATTTTTGTGGCTGAAAGACTTCACAAAAATTAAAATTGTATATGTGATCACACTTTATACTTTTTTCCATATGCGAAAATAAAACGTCAAATAAAACAAGTAAGGAAGGCTAAGTTCGGGTGTAACCGAACATTACATACTCAGTTGAGAGCTGTGTAGACAAAGTAAGGGAAAATCACCATGTTGTAAAGAGAACCTAGGGTAACCCAGGAATGTGTTTGTATTACATGTGTATCAAATGGAAGGTATTAAAGAGTATTTTAAAAGGAAGTGGGCCATAGTTCTATATATGGACGCCATTTAGGGATATCGCCATAAAGGTGGACCAGGCCTGTCTTTTTTTTTTTTTTTTTGTTTTTTTGCGGGGAGGCTGACAAATGCCTAATGCACCATAATTGCTGCCGTCGCAACAACCGTGTTTCAGTAGACTAAAAAACAGCCCCGTTCTAGAACGGTCGCCCACCCCGGCACCACTTTCGCATTACTTCAGGGTGGCGTTCCATATTTCTCATTTTTTAAGAGCCTACTGTTGTCCCTGCGTCCAGGTTCCCGCTATTTGCTCTGAGTGTTCATTTAATCGCCACTGCTTCGCATGCGCATTTCTCTGCGCTCCCTCTCAGCATCCATCAGGCGTGTCATTACTATAAATGCCATTTTGCTCACTGCAGTCCAGCACTCTTTCCTGTTGCACATATGTGATACTAAATTTCTCGTGGTAGGTTCCTCCCCAAAGACTCCATGCAAGGTGAGTCTTTCTTCGTGGAAACGGGGGCAGTGGAACATGACGTGTTCTGCATTTTCTAACTCCGTGGTACACATTGGGCAATGAGGATCTTCCTCTATCCTACGCTTCCATAAATACTCTTTGAAATCGCTATGTCCACTCATTATCTGCGTGAGATGGTAGTTCAGTTCGCCGTGCTTCCGCTCATTCCATTGAGCTACGTTCCAAA
Organism: Eurosta solidaginis; assembly: GCF_040869045.1. Taxonomy (NCBI): domain Eukaryota; kingdom Metazoa; phylum Arthropoda; class Insecta; order Diptera; family Tephritidae; genus Eurosta; species Eurosta solidaginis. The sequence goes on from NC_090320.1 coordinate 178,949,830, forward strand.
CTAGTGTGAAAGTCCAACGCCCTTTACTCGAGGCCTCACACCGTTCTTGCCACTTAGCTATTGTTTGTGTCCTTGCTCTTTTCTTGTCTTCTTCAGATGGTCGCTCGATATTAGTGTTATACAGATCGGCCATTTCGCTTGCCAGTAATTCCACTGGGATTTTCCGGGTTAGCACCAGGATCGTGTCGTCGGACACCGTCCGATAAGCACTTGCTATTCTTAAAGAAGCAAGTCGGTACGCTGCTAATATATAATTTTGATGGGTCTGTTTAGATCCATACCACACTGGTGCTGCGTATAGTATTATTGAGCTGGTTACTGTGGACAATAGCTGACGTGTAGCTTCGCTCGGACCACCAATGTTAGGTATTATTCGCATAAGTGATCCATTATCTTTGGTAATTTTCTCCCCCACCGCTCATCAAGGCCTGGCTCTAGGATTTGTTTGTACGATATGGGTATCAAATGAAATGTGTTAACGATAATTTTAAAAGGGAGTGGGCCTAAGTTCTATAGGTGGACGCCTTTTCGAGATATCGCCATAAAGGTGGACCAGGGGTGACTCTAGAATTTATTTTGTACGATGTGGGTATAAAATGAAAGATATTAATGAGTATTTTAATATATAGATGGCCGCCTTCTCGAGATATCGCCATAAAGATGGGCCAGGGGTGACTCTAGAATTTGTTTGTACGATATGAGTATCAAATGAAAGGTATTAATGAGTATTTTAAGAGGACGTGGGCCTTAGTTCTATATGTGGACGCCTTTTCGAGATATCGCCATAAAGATGGACCAGAGGTGACTCTAGAATTTGTTTGTACGATATGGGTATCAAGTGAAAGGTTTTAATGAGTATTTTAAAAGGGAGTGGGCCTTAGTTCTATAGGTGGACGCTTTTTCTGAATATCGTTATAAAAGTGGACCAGGGTTGACTCTAGAATGCGTTTGTACAATATGGGTATCAAACGAAAGGTGTTAATAAGTGTTTTAAAGGGGAGTGGGCCTTAGTTGTATGGATGGACGCCTTTTCGGGATATCGCCATAAACGTGGACCAGGGGTGACTAGAATGCGTTTGTACAATATGGGCATCAAATGAAAAGTGTTAATGAGTATTTTAAAAGGGCGTGGGCCTTAGTTTTATAGGTGGACGCCTTTTAGAGATATCACCATAAAGGTGGACCAGGGGTGACTCTAGAATTTGGTTGTACGATATGGGTATCAAGTGAAAGGTTTTAATGAGTATTTTAAAAGGGTGTGGGCCTTAGTTCTATAGGTGGACGCCTTTTCGAGATATCGCCATATTGGTGGACCAGGGGTGACTCTAGAATTTTTTTGTACGATATGGGTATCAAATGATAGGTGTTAATGAGTATTTTAAAAAGGAGTGGGCCTTAGTTCATTCAGAAATTATGCCGAAAATGTCCTCCAAATGATCCCGTGTTAGTGGCGAAAAGTCCCGAAATGACCCCGACGGGATACCGGACGGATCCCCAAAACCATATAGAAATGATGAAGCAAGATACCCCAAATGATTCTAAAAAAGTCCTAAAATTACCATGACGGGATTCCGAACGGATCCCGAAAACCATCCAGAAATGATTACGGAAGGGACCCAAAATGACCGCGAAAAAGTCCCGTAGTGATCCCAGAAACCATCAAGAATTTATCTCTCAAAAGGTACGCAAATGATCCCGAAAATGGCCCGACGGGATGCCGGACGGATCCCAAAACCAATCCAGAAATGATGCCGGAAGGGTTCCCAAATGATCGCGAAATAGTCCCGAAATGATCCTTAATAGTTCTGAAAAAGTCCCAAAATCACCCCGACGAGATCCCGGACGGATCCCGAAAACTATACACAAATGATCCCGTTAGGGTCTCGATATGACCCTAACGGCTTTACAAATAAGGTGAAGCTAATTATAAAACCATGTATAAAGGCAGCAGGCGCGTTGGAGCGAATGAAGAGTTACATAGAAACATACAGGTAAAGCTAATGAAAGCGTGCTAATAAAAACAATTGGAGGAGGGCGCATGGCGGGAGGAGAAGGAGAGGACCACTGATCGTTTTTCCAAAATTGTTTAGATCTCGACCTCTATGTGCCAGATACCAAAAACTATTGATTTAGGAGAAAATTTATATTGAGTTATAACAATTTAAAGATTTTGCACCAGAGGAGGAGAGAAGGGGGAGAGGGGGCGGAGGGTGTCACTGCTCACTTTGTAAGCCCTCGACTTATTTGACCCATTGAGTCTGTAATATTGGTGAAGGCTAGTATACGTAAAGTTATAATGTGTAAAAATTGTTAAAAAGTAATTATTCGAAGGGGTCGTGGGTATAGTGTTAACTACTTTGTACTCTTTACTTTAATTTTTAAAATAATTTTTATTGAGTTTTCGTGTTAACTTAAAATTTTTGAATAACTTCAAAAAAAGAAAATTCTAATTAGTTTTGAAAATATCTGAACTCAAAAATAAACAAAATATAAATTTTTAAAAATAAAATAGGTATTTGGTTAACCACCAAATATATTGGCGATTCTACCACCGGACCTAAATTTTTATATAAGTCTATACGTGATACAATTACTAAAGGTGACGCTTTACGTATCGCAAAACTAACCAATAAAATACCGCAAATAAAAGTGTAACTAAGTGACGTGCTATCAAAGAAAATTTGTTTTAGTTACCTGAACCAACTTATGAAGAAATAACTTAATTGGATATACATATATATTACGTCTGATGGGTCAAGTAAAAACACCATCATCACAATACATCAGTGCTATGACAAAAAGCTCTAACAAACAAATATGTGATTTTTAAATTAATATACTAGAAAATAAAATAAAACAGATTTAATATTTACAAGAATTATTCAATGCAAAAATCAATGAATTTAAATTAAACTGCCGCTTAATTTTAATAAAAGAGACCAAAAAATTGTGTACCTAAACGAAAATCGTGTTTATTAATAACAAAACTAAGAAGCTTAAAGTAATTTTAAAGAACTACTGACCCATTGACAAAATATTTTCACTTCCTATCTGATATTTAAATCAACATATACTCTTGGCATTGAAGAAGTGAAAGAATATGCGAAAATGTTTGAAGTCGACTTACGCACATAATTTACTGTCGTATATATTAAACTCAAAATTTATTAAGATAATACCGCTAATTCCTTCCTACAATTCATTTATATATCGAAATAGTTTAATATTCAACGAAACATCGTCATTTTGTATACCATTTGTTGGAATCATTCGTAACCTTTAACGTCCTCTTCACTAATTACAAAGCCATTGCATAACAAAACCATTGCATAACAAAGCCATTGCATAGCAAAATCATTGCATAAACAGCAACAACGATGTATTTAATTGTAATCACATCAAAAAAACACAATTGATTGGCTTTACAATCATCAATCAACTACTTATTAATTTTAATATTTTTTTACTAATTAAATTTTATGTAAGTATATTTTTTTTTTAATATCATATTAAAAATTTTCCAATTATAATTTAAATTAAAATTTTAAACCTTTTAAACTTTCAAATTTATTTTAAGATAATTTTTATATTTTAACAATTTTAATATAAATTATTTAATTTACTAATTTTTTATATAAAATTAAATATTTTATTTAAATTGTTAACTCCCTTTCCAAAAAAAAAAAATCTTAAATATTTCCTAATTTTCAAATTTTTCATTTAATTTTTTTTTTCATATGGTTCTACGTTCACCAATACGAACCCGTAAGTTTACAAATTCGGAAAATCAAAACAACAATTATACAAATAACACAATGACTCACAATACAACTCAAAATTCTAACATTAATACAACACAAAACAACATCTCTAATATAACACAAGATACTTCAACACAAGATAACTTTACAAATTTTCCTTCTACTAAATCTATTAAATTACCACAATTTTGGCAAGATTGTCCTGATGCCTGGTTTTTACTTGTTGAAAGACAATTTGAAATTAATAATATCACTGATGATAATTTAAAATTTCAAAATGTTCTAATTACTCTTCAACGAGATACTATTTCTAAAATTTTAGATGTTATTAACCCTCCTCCTCTTTTTAATAAATATGATACAATCAAAAAAATTCTATATGAAAGATTTTCTCTTAGCGAAGAAAAACGATTAGAACAATTATTTTCAAAAGATGAACTTGGTGATCGTTCACCATCTGAATTATTCAGATTCATGAAATCACTTATAGGTTCTGACTCCATAGTTAGCCAAGAATTACTCTTTAAATTGTGGATTCGTAAACTACCACAAGAAATACAAATTCATTTGACTTCCAATAATAATCAAAACAGAGATGAAATTATTATTTTAGCTGACAAACTTTTTGATTTAATCAATAATCCTCATTTTTCCAAATCTCCTGTAGTCTCAAGTATAAATAATAATATTTTAGAACAATGCGTTAAAAATTTAACTGAATTAACCACGGCTATTTTTCAAAATTTAAATAAAATTTCTAATGATATTAATCAATTACAAATTCGTTCAAGATCTAAAGATAGAAATAGATCTAAATCTCGAAATTTTTCAGGATCAAGAAATTTTTCAAACAATCGTAGTTTTAATTCACAAACAACTATTTGTTGGTATCACAAAAAATTTAAGAATAACGCTCTCAAATGTATAACCCCCATGCAATTTTAATCAAAATCATAATTCAAATTACGAACAAAATTTAAACTGAACGATCCATTATGACGGTGACGGATAATGGAACTATTATTAAACCTACTCGTCGCCTATTCATATTTGATAAATTCAATAAACTTAATTTTCTTATCGATACCGGTGCAGTTGTACCAGTTATTCCCTTATGTTGAGGGGGTTCGGCAACATTTTTTTAATTTTTTTTGACCCTTCGAAATACAACTCAAATTGTTTTTTCCTTTCGAGCTATAAAGTCATTTTCACATGATTCGGCCAGCTGATTGGGTTAAACCCCGCCTAATGTATCTTTTTGGTTTTTCCAGACAAAAGTTTTCCAAATTCATCATTGTACCATTGTCCCAAGCTAATAAACTAATAGTAATCAACCTGACTCTTATTACATGATATTCAGTGTGTGCATTAGGGCGGCCCTTATTTTCCAAAGTGTTCCGATTCTCGATCTCACCCCCTAGAAATATGCGAATAGCCTAAAAACTAGAATATACAAAGTTTTAGGTCAAACGAAAAAGGGTTAACGGTGGCGCAAAGAGCTTGGTGTTCTGAAAAATTACGAATTTTTACAATTTCTTAAATTTGGTCAACCCTACTTCATCTGTTATGGGCGAAACGTAATTTATCGTGTTATTAGTAAGTTCCACAGATATTTGACTTTCAAATAAATCTAAAACACCAAAAATTGGTCAAATAATAATAAAATTATAAAATAAATTATGCCTTAAACACGTTCTCATTACTTCAAGAATGTGTATATAATGAGTATACGTAAATGAGTTTGTTTCAAACTTTTTTATTATACATTTTTTTGAAAATACATTTTTAAAACATATACATACATATATCTTGTGAAACTTTAGCTGACACGTATATAATATGATATTATTTCCGAGGATCTAATTAAGGATGATTTAGTATGTGATTCAAATTGTTTTTTGTAATCAGTTACAACTTGTAAAAAATATTGTTTTTCTTGTTCGTCATTTGTAAGTATTCTATTATATTCTTCCATAAGCTTTACTCTCCGTTCTGCTGTGTCGTTAACTAATTTTGTATTTATAACAGTATCACAGTATCTTTTTTATAGGCTCCAGTATCCCGCAGTATAGTGGATCTACCTCCAGAAATTGAGATGATATACCAATCCGACCAAAAAATCAATTGTATTTCCTGTTACAAAATCGTGTAGTTCTCTTTCTATGAATTTATTGATTTCACTGGGCCTTAAGTGTAACCTCTTTAAATTATCTGTTTCCTTGTCGCAGTTGTCTATGCTTTTGAATTTTTCCACAATCTTTTTCTTCATGGTACAAGACACGTCATCATCGAACAATGCCAATGCAATACATTCTTCAGAAAGGTACCATAGATGGTTACAAAACTTTTTTATTGCAATGTCAGATATTTTTTATTAACATTTCTGTCTTCATAAATTTCTTTAATAAAAGATAAGTCTTGAAGAGGTGCGCTATGAGGATTGGTACAGTAAAACCAAAGCTTAACATAGAGTTGTATAATAAACGCGCATATACTTAAGTATTTAAGCAATTGCTATCGGTTTCTTTTCATACTACGTTCACGAAATAAATAGATTTTTAAGCAATACAATGCCTTAGACATCCACCGAGCATGATGAGTGGGCTTTGGTACACGAAACTTTATGCCATCACTTGTTCCTGGACATACAAATACACCTTTTCCAGTTTAAGTTCAGAAATTTAAAATTCATATTCAGAAAATTACAATTCAAGTTCAGAAATTTCCATTTCATATTCAGAATTTCCAATTTAAATTCAGAAATTTACAATAAAGTTCAGAAATTTACAATTCAAGTTCAGAATTTCCAATTCAAGTTCAGAAAATTACAATTCAAGTTCAGAAATTCCAATTCATTTTCAGAAATTTCCAATTCATATTCAGAAAATTGCAATTCAAGTTCAGAATTTCCAATTTAAGTTCAGAAAATTACAATTCAAGTTCAGAAAATTACAATTCAAGTGCAAAAAATTACAATTCAAATTCAGAATTTTCAATTTAAGTTCAGAAAATTACAATTCAAGTTCAGAAAATCACAATTCAAGTTCAGAAAATTCCATTTCAAGTTCAGAAATTTCCAATTCATATTCAGAATTTCCAATTTAAATTCAGAAAATTACAATTCAAGTTCAGCAATTTAAAATTCATGTTCAGAATTTCCAATTCAAGTTCAGAAAATTACAATTGAAGTTCAGAAATTTACAATTCAAGTTCAGAAATTTTCAATTCATATTCAGAAAATTACAATTCAAGTTCAGAAAATTTAACTTTGTGCTTTGAAATTTTTTTTCACACATGTTCGTAAAAGCAATTGAGTCAAAATTCCTATGATTTTACTTCATTCTGTAAATGTAAATACACGTACGCGGCCAAGTTAAAAAAAAATTTTGACATTCATACAAAGTATAATATATAAAAAGCGAAGAGTAATGGAATTGAAAGACAATTGTGCGATATGACTGACAACAATGGCCTATAATTAATTTTAATGTACACCTGCATGCGTAACTTATGTCCATTCTTTTTGTTATTATGTACTATGCAATGTTACAACGTTTCTAAGTAATACAATAATTATTTATTATAACTATGAAATAAATAATTACAGATTAATACAACTGCAGAAGTTTTGTTAGCGTGCTCGTTTTTAAAGTTTTTGCATTTAAATTTTCCAACTTGCTTAGAATTGACCCCAATGATTATACTCGGTGTTGCAAAATATTTGGAGTTTGGGAATATAGCGAGGTTTTTCTGATATACATATGGAAGGGTTTTTTGTTTACATATTTATTTTGGAAAAGCCACATGCTCTTTTGAAGAGGAAGCTTTGTATTTATGTACGAATTAATAAAATTAACATATATGTTTAAACAATTTTGCATGCACAGATTTCCACTGGATGAAATAAAAATACCTGAACAATTTTCTGTACTTAAATTGTAATTTTCTGAACTTGAATTGTAATTTTCTGAATATGAATCGGAAATTTCTGAACTTGAATTGTAAATTTCTGAACTTGAATTGTAATTTTCTGAACTTGAATTGGAAACTCTGCATATGAATTGTAAATTTCTGAACTTGAATTGTAATTTTCTGAACTTAAATTGTAATTTTCTGAACTTGAAATGGAAATTTCTGAACTTGAGTTGTAATTTTCTGAACTTAAATTGGAAATTCTGAATTTGAATTGTAATTTTCTGAGCTTGAATTGTAATTTTCTGAACTTGAATTGTAATTTTCTGAACTTAAATTGGAAATTCTGAACTTGAATTGTAATTTTCTGAATATGAATTTGAAATTCCTGAACTTGAATTGTAATTTTCTGAACTTGAATTGGAAATTCTGAATATGAATTGTAAATTTCTGAACTTGAATTGTAAATTTCAGAATTTAAATTGGAAATTCTGAACTTGGATCGTAATTTTCTGAATATGAATTGTAAATTTCTGAACTTAAACTGGAAAAGTTGTAGATGTTAATTCCCTATAGTCGTCTCTTACTATTTTCTTTTTCAACTATTCCTTAGAGGGTTTTTTAAAATAGTATCTTTGCTATCGCTTAAAAGTAATTTCAATTCGTTATTTTGTAGCAAATCTCTAAAACTATTTTTGTCGATGTTTTTCAATCTTCTTGAAATCACCGAAATAACTGACCGTCCTTACTAGTATTTACTGGAAAATAACTCTAAGCAGAATTTCATAAATATGATGACGACAAGGTAGATACAAAAGTTTTCGCTCAATTTTTTTTCTAATAACGTTGCAGCTCCTTTTATAACGCCTGTGTTAACGGATGTCGTATCAAAACAACAGGCCACAATATCATCCTTTAGATCCCATTCAAATAACTGTTCATACAACGTATCAGCTATTTCCGAGCCTGTTGCAGCATGTAATTTTGGAGCTCCTATTAACTGTTCGCAATTCCTGTAAGTAACAACTACTGGAAGTCGTTTCACCTTTTCACGACCTGTTATTTCTGGAAGTGGTTTTCCATCCCAATGCAAAGTGCCGCAATTTATCTATTTAAAAAAACCTACTTTTCAAAATTTGTTCATTCAAGAGCAGTGTAGTTTTAATAAGAAAACGCCAAAGAAATTTTTTGTAGTTGTTTGCGATTTTAAAATATATATTTTCATTTCTTTACACTTTTTTTTAAATTTCTTTCGACATACTTGTTGCAAGAACAAGTTGCAGTGCAGGCTTAAATTTGTTGTGGCATCACGCATTTCGAAAGAAAATTTATAAAAAAATATATGTGTATACTTTTTTAAATAAATAAACTTCAAGTTTGGCTTCAAGTGATATATGTATTTGTGTATAAAAAAGTTTATTTGAGCGTTTTTTACCCGAATACCACGATTCACTGATAAACACATTTGCACAGACTTAATTTACTTTTCATATTTGTTTGCCGAAAACAATATATATTTTGCCCTGTAACTCTGTTATTGATCAAACGATTTTGAAATTGTGGTCATTTTAGAAAAGTAAGAAAATACAGATCTTATTACGGCATGGAAAAGCAGTAAATTTTTGTAGGGTTTAGAAATATGGAAGCCTGAAACACTAAATTATAAAAATTCGTCATTTTTAGGATTGCAAGCCCTTTGCGCCACCTCTAAATCTTTTTTGATTGACCTAAAACTTTGTATGTATTCGTTTTTGAGCTATTCGCATATTTTTACGGGGTGAGATCAAGAATCGAAGCACTTTTTTTCCTCCATACAACGAAGTGCCACCCTAGTGTGCATATACAAATTTTTTAACATATTACGCATTGATATATATATTTGAGATATTCTTGTACCTACATATGTATAATGCTTATTTAGAGCGTCAATAAGGCCAACGTTTACTTGGTGAGACTAATAAGCGATCGCTTGTTGCGAGTGAGTCTGCTAATGCTGTCACTGTCGAAAAGTACATGGGTAACTTTTTGACAAAACTAAAAAGCTACTATTAATACAGAAGATTTGATTCGCGCCCAGACTGAAAGAAAAAATCCGTGATTTTCATCCTAAGAGATTTAGACCGAACATCTCTTCTAATTAGCATCGAGCTCCTGTTGTTCCAAGAAGCTTTTCATTACAAAAATTTACTCGATTTTTTTAGGCAATAATATATGCCATATCGTTAGCTTAATGTGAAAATGTGCTAAGTCACTTTTTTTGAAAAATTTTATTTTAATGCATTTTTAAAACCGAATTCAAAATGCATCGATCACAAAAAAAAAAAATATATATTTAAATTTTTCATTTTTACATGCAGTGGGCAATGATGTGTAAATGTGCTAAGTCGTCAGCTGTTAAAAAGAAAGTGCTAAGTCAACCTGTCAATAATATCAATCTGAATTACTAGTCATTTCTTTGTGCGCGCATTTTATTTATTTATTTAATTTATTCAGTACATGCTTTGTTGTTGCTGTTGTATTAACGATAAAGCTACTCCCCGAAGGCTTTGGGGAGTGTTACCGATATTTGGTCCTTTGGCGGATATAGATCCGGTACGTTCCGGTAACCTTCATGTGCACGGCAGTCTACATTTGTAGCAATTTTGGAAAACAAGTCGCATAAAACAAACAACAATGCCCGGGGTTTCCAGTAGCTTCCTAATTATCAATTATACCCTACTTGAAAAAAACATCATTTAGTATATTTATTATACTCAGCTGAGCAGAGCTCAGAGAGTAGATTAACTTTGTCCGCATAACGGTAATCCATAACGGCACAAACTAATCGAGATAGATATAGACTTCTATATATCAAAATGATCTGAGTGAAAAAGGAAATTCATTTAGCCATGTCCGTCCGTCCGCCTGTAAACACGATAACTTCAGTAAATTTTGAGGTATCTTGATGAAATTTGGTATGCGGGTTTCCGGGCGCTCATCTCAGATCGTTATTTAAAATGAACGAAATCGGACTACAACCACGCCCACTTTTTCGATATCGAAAGTTTCGAAAAACCGAAAAGTGCGATAATTCATTACCAAAGACGGATAAAGCGATGAAACTTGGTAGGTTAGTTGACCTTATGACGCAAACTAGAAAATTAGAAAAATTTTGGACAATGGGCGTGGCACCGCTCACTTTTAAAAAAAGGTAATTTAAAAGTTTTGCAAGCTGTAATTTGGCAGTCGTTGAAGATATCACGATGAGATTTGGTAGGCACGTTACTCCTATTACTATATGTGTGCTAAATAAAAATTAGCGAAATCGGATGACGAACACGCCCACTTTAAAAAAAATTTTTTTTTTAAACTCAAATTTTAACAAAAAAAATTTTAAAATGGGCATAACTCCGCCCTTTTTCATTTAATTCGTCTAGAATACTTTTAATGCCATAAGTCGAACAAAAATTTACCAATCCTTGTGAAATTTGGTAGGGACATAGATTCTATGACGATATCTGGTTTCTGTGAAAATGGGCGAAATCAGTTGAAGCCACGCCCAGTTTTTATACACAGTCGGCTGTCTGTCCCTTCCGCTAATACAATAACTTGCGCAAAAAACGATATATCGTAACTAAACTTAGTTAACGTACTTATCTGAAGTCACTTTATCTTGGTATGAAATATGGCCGAAATCCGACTATGACCACGCCCACTTTTCCGATATCGAAAACTACGAAAAATGAAAAAAATGCCATAATTCTGTACCAAATATGAAAAAAGAGATGAAACATTGGTTTATTGACGCAAAATATAACTTTAGAAAAAACTTTGTAAAATGGGTGTGACACCTACCATATTAAGTGGAAGAAACTGAAAAGTTCTGCAGGGCGAAATCAAAAGCCCTTGTAATCTTGGCAGGAATACTGTTCGTGGAATGACATATATAAATAAATTAGCGGTACCCGACAGAAGATGTTCTGGGTCACCCTGGTCCACATTTTGGTCGATATCTCGAAAACGCCTTCACATATACAACTAAGGGCTACTCCCTTTTAAAACCCTCATTAATACTTTTAATTTGATACCCATATCGTACAAACACATTCTAGAGTCGCCCCTGGTCCACCCTTATTGCGGTATATCGAAATGGCGTCCACTTATAGAACTAAGGCCCACCATGTTTTAAATAAATTTGATACACATGCCATACAAACACATTCCAGGGTTACCCTAGGTTCATTTTCCCACATGGTGATTTTCCCTTATTTTGTCTCCAAAGCTCTCAGCTGAGTATGGAATATTCGGTTACACCCGAACTTAGCCTTCCTTACTTGTTTATTTATTTAAAGTCGACACAAAACGAAAACGGTCTACTGGTAAAGTATAAAATTAGTACAAAAAGTATTATAACTTGTAAATTATAAGGTTAGCATTGAACAAAAGTAAACTTATGCATTTAGCAATTCAAATTGATCAGATCAGTCATTGTGAAGAGCTCAGAAGGGAGCTTACGCGAGGTGCTCAGAAGGGAACATGGTGCCCATAAGGGGGCTGATGCGACGTGCTCATAAAGGAGCCGGATGCCCAGCAGGGGGATCACGCGAACTCGTGCCTGTTTTCTACGGAAGAAATAAATGACGTATTAGTAATTAATATACATACATATAATGGATAGAATTAGTAGAAAATGAATTCAATATATTAATGAATACAGTTAGTTACTATTAAGAGAGGAGAGAACAGATTTTTTTAATGCAAAAAAGCGAGTCCGAAACATCAAATGTGCTAGATTGGGAGTTATAATTCTGACATAAACAGCGGAAGGGCTCATTTCATTCAAAATTTGTTCTACAATGCTTTAGTTAGAGAGGTTTGAAATGTCTTGAAGGCCGGGAAGGGACATTAAGGTTTACTTCGCTCAACAGAAATGAGCTAGAGACCAACCATTTAATAAATTAGTCATAAATACAATTCCAGGCATTTCCCTACGACTAGCAAGAGTGGGAAGATTAATAAGTTTCAGGCGGTTAGAATAAGGTGGCAGATTACAATTGTTTTTGGACAGATTCTAACCGATCAATATGAACCTCGTAGCTCGTGTTCCAAACTATTGCACCATATTCTAATATCGGCCTGGCTAATGTTATATAAAGAGCTTTAGTAACGTACGGGTCACTAAATCTTTTAGACCATCGCTTTACAAATGCTGGAACACCTCTAGCCTTATTAACAGTTGCAGTAATATGAATGTTGAAGTTAAGTTTATTGTCCATATTAACACCAAGGTCTATAAAACTGTATACCTCTTCAAGATTATAATTGTTAAGAGAGTAGGAAGCGGGCTGAAGTAATCTACGAGAAAATCACATAAATTTGCATTTTTTAAGATTAAGTGGCACATAGTTGATGGTGCACCAATTGTGCAATGCGTCCAGATCAGATTGTAAAAGAGACCTTTTTTTCGCCTGACGCATAGGATAACAACATTTTTACATCATCAGCGTACATCAAAATTTAAGAAAATTTTATTGTTGTCGAAATATCGTTTATAAACAGCAAGAACAGAATTGGGCCAAAATGACTGCCCTGAGGAACTCCAGAAGTTACATCAATGACATCAGACAAAACATTTTTAAAGATAACTCTTTGGGTTCTATCAAGAAGATAAGACGATATCCACTGCGTGAGACCTGGTTGAAAGCCCAGAATGTCCAGTTTATGAATAAGTAGCGAGTGACATACTTTGCAAACGCTTTACTAAAACCTGTGTATACAACGTCCGTGTGCATGTATTCTCGAAACCCATTTGAGACATGAGTTGTAAATTCAAGCAATTCGGTAATTTTGGATTTTCCCTTGCAAAATTCGTGATGGCAACTAGCAATTGATGTAGAGATCGGAAGTGTGAGCAGGCTGGTAACAATAGCTTCAAATAATTTTGGAATAGCGTAGAGCTTAGCTATGCCCCGATAGTTTTCAATGAGAGACCTACTCCCGTTATTATGAAGAGGAATGAGAAGCGATTCTTTCCTCGCTGACGGAAAGATGCCACATTTCAAAGGTAGATTAAACAAGTTATTTAAAGGCTTATAGATATAATCTGCGCATTTTATTAAAAAGCACGTAGGAATCCTATCAGGACCGCCTTTGGAAGATTCCTTTAAGGTCCTGAGGTAAAATAAAATATGTTCATGAGAGATAGTTGGTGTAGTGATTAAGTCGTTAGAGTGATATTGATAGGGATAATTGTGCGACTGAGCAAAGCCATCTATGGAATAATTAGATTTGAAAAATTGTGCAAAGAAATTTGCAATACCTTGATTATCGTTGGATAAAAAATCTCTGAATTTCATAACTCTTAAATGTTTTCATACATTTAAAGCGATACGGGCAATCCCCGGCAAACTCATATAAGTAGACAACATTTGGTTAATTCGTTGTAGTTCTATAAATAGAACAAAAACAACAACACAATACCAAGTTTCTCCGAAAACCGCCTTACAAACATGCATAACTTTAATACATAACTACATACGAATTATGTGATGTGTGAAAGATAATATATGCGAAAGAAGGCAATTGGGAAAAACTTTACAACTAAGGCATGACGTAGTTGAATGCGTTTATAACCATTTCAACTATCGTAGGAGTGCGGGTTCGACTCCCACTCCCGGGAGAAAAGGCTTTGAAGAGATTTACAAAGTATAATCGAAACAGCTGTCGCCTTGTCCGTCCTGATGTCACGTTGTTTAAAATTTTCCCAAATTATTAAACTTTTTTTATAATTTCGCACTAGTTTCGATCACAAAACGAGTAAAAGCACTCAAAAGTATTATTTTCACTTTAAAAAGCACAAACAAAGTAAAAACACAACTGCACAGCTTGTCGTTCGCTTATTTCTAGAGTATCTTTTAATAGTTGGAGCTAAGGAACGAATATTCAATAGCTAACACAACAGAACTAATAGAGAAACTTGAGATGGTAGAACTAACAGGGAACAGCAAATTGGTATCTTTTGACATAGAAATTTATACCCATCAATACCACTAACGGAGACTTTGGACATAGTTAGCTCAACAATAGCACCACGGGATTGGAAGGTACTTTATGTCTTCCGACCCGTGAAGGGGGCCAGTACCACATCCTCCAAATCAATAAGGAATTGGAGGATCTGTTGCACTCACACATTGGGAAAATGTCCTGGGGTGCAGGTATTATTTTTATTCGCCTTAAAAGGAGGAGTTCTCAGGACAGTAAACCCAATAAGCTAAAAGCAGGCGAGGTGAAAAAGACTTAGAGAACTTGAAAGAAGCGGCAAATGACGGGGACAAAGGCGCAGGGGCAAAGGTGCACAAGCAAATCAATGATGCTGAGAAGCTTAAGAAAAACCACAATATGCTAAAAGCAAGAGAGGTAGGAAAGGAAACGAACCTCCAGAATCTGAAAACAGCGAAAAATCCATTGCGTGAGCACAGTGGCGGACTATTTTGAGAGAGATTAACAGCTCAATGGCGCTGCGAGTTTTACAGATAAACCTCCAGCACAGTGAAATGGCATCGAGCGAGCTCTTCCTCACTCTTGAGTAGGGTTCGTTTGATGTGACGCTGATACAGGGGCCATGGCTCTCATCTGGAGGAAAGGTTTCTGGAATCAGCGCTCGCGGATTCTGCATTTATAACGCAAAGACGGAAAGCAGGGTTAGAGCTGCTGTCATGGCAAGGAAACACCTATACTCGTTTATGCTATATAACTTGAGCACCGAAGACCTAGCAGTGGTCGCAATAGGGGGGAAGAAAGATCCTTCCCTTATCCTGGCATCCTATTACATGGCCCATAACGTGGACGCCTCACCAAAAGAGTTCAAGGCTGGTGGATCAGGAAGCGTGCAGAAGAAGGCTTGTCATAGGCGCGGATGCGAATGCGCATCACAGCGTATGCGGAGGGGGCGATATTAATGATATAGGTGAGTCCCTTTTTTGTTATACATATACTACAGGGGTAGCGTGCCTACATATGTTGGTCCCATGTCAAGCAACGTCAGCTAGCTGAGTCTATACGTACTAAAAATGTTCACTTATTTAACAATGTAGTATATATATAATTTCTAACTGTTATGTATAATACTCAGCTGATGCTTTTATTCTGTAGCTGAGCAGTTTTAGATCTCGCTTAAAAAATGTCCGCCTATCAACAAGTCGGCAAAAACAAATCCGTGCGTCAGGCGGATACGCCCTTGCGTCGGTTGTTGTCACAGTTGTAGGACAAGATCCCTCAACCTTAGTGTATGCAAAGAATTAAAAATCGTGAAAAGTTGTGCCAAAATATTGGTAGTTGCAAAATCACTTTTTTATTGGTAATAATTAAAATTAGTCAATGGAAATGAATAAATAGATTTAAAGAGGGGAGAGTGAGCACTGTTGGCATGCTATTTGACTGGACGCATGAGAAAAACGTGCCCTGATCCATATTTCAAATTAACGCAGAAACAATATGTATTATGGTAGCTGAACTTCCGTGGATTCGGCCATATGTATATTTGATGTTTTATATATTTTAGACGAAAAACTGTCAACCGCTTCAGAAGCTGACAAAAAATGCCCCGAGAATTCCGTAAACAATTTCGTTTTACATTTAGTCCGTCCAACCAAAATGAAATGAGCAGGTTAAGTGACAAAAGACATGTCGAATGGCGCAAAGTATATGAACTTTTTATACTCAGTTGAGCAGAGCTCACAGAGTATATTAAGTTTCATTGGATAACGGTTGGTTGTACAGGTATAAAGGAATCGAGATAGATATAGACTTCCATATATCAAAATCATCAGGATCGAAAAAAAATTTGATTGAGCCATGTCCGTCCGTCCGTCCGTTAACACGATAACTTGAGTAAATTTTGAGGTGTCTTAATGAAATTTGGTACGCAGGTTCTTGAGCACTCATCTCAGATCGCTATTTAAAATGAACGATATCGGACTATAACCACGCCCACTTTTTCGATATCGAAAATTTCGAAAAACCAAAAAAGTGCAATAATTCATTACCAAAGACAGATAAAGCGATGAAACTTGGTAGGTGCGTTGAACTTATGATGCAGAATAGAAAATTAGTAAAATTTTGGACAATGGGCGTGGCACCGCCCACTTTTAAAAGAAGGTAATTTAAAACTTTTCCAAGCTGTGATTTGGCAGTCGTTGAAGATATTATGATGAAATTTGGCAGGAACGTTACTCCTATTACTATATGTACGCTTAATAAAAATTAGCAAAATCGGAGAAGGACCACGACCACTTTTAAAAAAATTTTTTTTTAAAGTAAAATTTTAACCAAAAATTTAATATATTTACAGTATATAAGTAAATTATGTCAAAATTCAACTCCAGTAATGATATGGTGCAAAAAAATAAAAAAATAAAAGGAAATTTCAAAACGGGCGTGGCTCCGCCCTTTTCATTTAATTTGTCTAGGATACTTTTAATGCCATAAGTCGAACAAAAATTTACCAATCCTTTTGAAATTTGGTAGGAGCATAGATTTTATGACGCTAACTGTTTTTTGTGAAAATGGGCAAAATCGGTTGAAGCCACGCCCAGTTTTTATACACAGTCGTCCGTCTGTCCATCCGCATGGCGGTTAACACGATAACTTGAGCAAAAATCGACATATCTTTACTGAACTTAGTTCACGTACTTATCTGAACTCGCTTTATCTTGGTAAAAAAAATGAACGAAATCCGACTATGACCACGCCCACTTTTTCGATATCGAAAATTACGAAAAATGAAAAAAATGCCATAATTCTATACCAAATACGAAAAGAGCGATGAAAGATGGTAATTGGATTGGTTTATTGACGCGAAATATAACTTTAGAAAAAACTCTGTAAAATGGTTGTGACACCTACCATATTAAATAGAAGAAAATGAAAAAGTTCTGCAGGGCGGAATAAAAAACCCTTGAAACCTTGGCAGGTATTACATACATAAATAAATTAGCGGTATCCAACAGATGATGTTCTGGGTCACCCTGGTCCACATTTTAGTCGATATCTGGAAAACGCCTTCTTATATACAACTACCACCACTCCTTTTTTAAAACTCTCACTAATACACTTAGAGAAAAACGGCGTTCTAAAATCCAGCACCACCGGACTCAATTCAAGCTTTTCATGTTCTTACTTTTTTGTTCTTGAAAAACGAACGACCTGTTCTTAAAACAACAACCTTGTTCTTGAATTGACACCATTTTCTTGAAAACAGAGCTGGTCTTAAAATATGGACAAATGTTCTATTAATGAGAACGATGTTCTTAAATTAAGCCCAAGAAAAAAAAACGGTACAATTCGTGTGCACTACAATGTTAAATACAACATTTGGCACCAGCTATCAAGCAGTTGTAGTGGCCCAGCGGCAATGATGTTCATCTTGCGATCGTGTGGCGCGAGTTCGATCCCCGTCAAACCCTGAATTTTTTTAAAACAATTTTTTTATGTTCTATTTTTTTTAACTCTTAATTTCGTTCAGTTCCATTCACATATGCACAGGTAATTCTCAAACTTGTTATGAAATGTTTTAAGTATATATGCAGATTACGTCTTCAAATAAGAATAATTTCTCAATAAGAGAAATGTATGAGAAAATGCTTATTATGCATTTTTTCTTAAACTTTTGAATTTAAATAATAATTTTTTTGTTATAAATATTTTTTATTTATGACAAAAAAATTATTATTAATAGAAAATAAATAAATATATTTAAAAAAATATTTTGCCCTCCCACCAAAGATCAAGCACGAACCGTTCTTAAATTGAGACAGAAAATGTTAAATCGAACCCAAATCGTTCTCGAAGCGTGAGAACGAAAAATCCTAAATCAAGCCCAAGTAGTGCTTGAAATGAGCACAGAAGTTTCACACATCAATACCAAACTGGTCAGAAAATACGAACGGTGTGCTTGGAAAAACTGTTCTTAAAATAAGCTAATCTGTCACGAGTTAAGAAAAAACGTACTTAACAGACTTTTGTCAACGAATGTTCTTAATTTTGAACTTGTTTCGTTCGTTTTAGAACGATTTTTTCTCTGAGTGTACCTTTAATTTGATACTAATATCGTACAAACAGGTTCTAGAGTCACCCCTGGTCCACCTTTATGGCGATATATCGAAAAGGCGTCCACCTATAGAACTAAACCCCACGCTCTTTTAAAATACTCATTAACACCTTTCATTTGATACCCATATCGTACAAACATATTCTAGAGTCACCCCTGGTCCACCTTTATGGCGATATCTCGAAAAGGCGACCACCTATAGAACTAAGGCCCACTCCCTTTTAAAATATTCATTAACACCTTTCGTTTGATACCTATATTGTACAAATACATTCTAGAGTCACCCCTGGTCCACCTTTATGGCCATTAACACCTTTCGTTTGATACCCATATTGTACAAACGCATTCTAGAGTCACCCCGGTGCACCTTTATGTCGATAACTCGAAAAGGCGACCACCTATACAACTACCACCACTCCCTTTTAAAACCCTCATTAATACCTTTAATTTGATACCCATATCGTACAAACAAATTCTAGGGTCACCCCTTGTCCGCCTTTATGGCGATATCTCGAAACGGCGTCCACCTATGGAACTAACGATCTCTCCCTTTTAAAATACTCATTAACACCTTTCTTTTGATACCCATATTGTACAAACAAATTCTATTGTCACCCCTATTCCACCTTTATGGAGATATCTTGAAACGGCGTCCACCTATGGAACTAAGGACTACTCCCTTTTAAAATAATCATTAACACCTTTCATTTGATACCCATATCGTACAAACGCATTCTAGAGTCAACCCTGATCCACCTTTATGGCTATATCCCTAAATGGCGTCCACCTATAGAACTATGGCCCACTCCTTCATAAAATACTCTTTAATGCCTTTCATTTGATACACATGTCATACAAACACATTCCAGGGTTTCCCTCGGTTCATTTTCCTACATGGTTGTTTTCCCTTATGTTGTCACCATAGCTCTCAACTGAGTATGTAATGTTCGGTTACACCGGAACTTAACCTTCCTTACTTGTTCTTATTGTTGCCGCCATCAACAGTACAGTGAAGTGGGGTAACTATAACTTTGGGCGCCTTTACTTCGTCACTAAGGATTCTTGTGTGACTTCGAGCCAATGAAATGAATTTAATACTCAGTTGAATGGTCAAAATTAAATTATGTTCAGATTTTTTTAACAATTACGAAAAGATATAAAGCCTTAAATATGTATGTTGTGATACTCCGCAAGAAAAGATCCCTAAGTCGAATGCCCTAACTTCTCATAACTCAATAAGTAAAAGGAATCGATCGCAGGGATTCACCAATTTCTAGGACGAAATTTCATTTGTAATGAATCGTTAAAAAACCACTTTTTTCGAGTTAGAAGTATTTTCTGGCGGAGCATCACATATACAAACTTTGAAGGTAAATATATGTAGTTAATTTTTCTGAGCTACAATCATATCAGGTACATTTGACTCCAATAAAATTGGTAAAGTCCTTAGGAGACAATAAAGTTCCGAGCTCTTTTATGCGCCTCATCGCTAGCGCCCTTCTATATATTCCGAAAACATGGCAATTACTATACCTAATGAGGAACTTGAGTGACGAGAGTTACATCTCATTTCATAGGCGCGCACATTCCAGATAATTTAATGTAAAAGACAAATTTGTAAATTTTGATTACCTATGTACATACATATGTATGTATATCTCAAATGCAATGAAATGTGTAAATTTTAAGATGGGTACATTTTACAAAATCTGGTTTCGCAAATAATGTGAAAGTAAAATGTTTCGCGAGAAGGTACAAGTCTACAACAGCGCTCTACTTCTAATTGACGTCCAAAAAGACTCCTTTTTCGGTATCAATTATTCGAACGCGGAAAGAATAAATTACAGCTGTGGAGAGATATTTCCACAGAAAGTTGAAAATTGGAATGTTATTGTTGTAATTTGATGATTTTGTTGTACACAGCCAAGGTAATTTTATTTAAGCGGCCGTAGGACACCATTACAGAAAGGTGTTCTGCGCAAAACTTATATAGCTCCTACCCCGGGGGTATATAATTTGACAGAAGGCATTTTTTTCTTTCGCATTCGGATTATTGATACTGAGGTCAAAACGCGTCTTTTGATACCTCTCCCGACATTTTTGGACGTGTAATAGCGGGCGACGGCGACCGAATATTTGTGGTGGTACCGTGCTCCGCCGGAGATCCTGGGCTCAAGCCACGGGCAAATCAACATCAAAAGTTAAGAAACAAGTTTTTTTCAATTGGAAAAAAGTATTTCTAAGCGGGGCCACCTCCGAGTGTATTTCTGCCATGAAAAGGTTTTCTGTGAAAACTCATCTGACTTGCAGTTGCCGTTCGAAGTCGGCGTTAAATATGTAGGTCCCGTTCTGCTAATTTGTAGGAAATTGGAAGATAAACTCAAGATATCTTCGGAGGATATCACGCTTTGGATTTTTTTTTTGCATCAGCTGTCGACCGCTGTAGTAGATTATTACCTTCGAGAAATGTTTTTTAACAACAACGTGTAAAATGTACCCCACTTTTCCCTACATTACACGGCAGCACATTGTTAAGTATTTTACAGCGCACCGCTGCTCAACGATCAAAGCTTCGCTGTCAAAATATGCCACCCCACGCTAAATAGAATATATTATATTCAACGGTTCTGACCTTTGTCACAGTCTCTTTAATTATGCACGACGCATTTGCATTTAGTATATCCAAAGTGCCGCCTGACTGTCAACGAAAACTCTTAGTTATTTGTGAATATTTGCCTTGGGAAATCATAATCGCGTTGCTGTGCACCCATAAGATTTTATTCATTCCAAAATCACATCGCGGGCCGTGAAAACATATTGGAAATTTATCCAGAAAATTAAAAAAGCCATAAAATCCAAAAATATATGTATTAAGTGATTACTAATTGGGCTATTAATATATTACTGTTTGTTGTGAATTGTGAGCAGCGTAGCACATCTGCTGCGTTGAACCTCAATGTGTTTACTCAAGCAGTTTATACCCAGTGTTACCAAAATTTTTTAGGCGAATCATCGAGGTTACTTAAGAAAAATCGGCAAAATAAAACTTCTTGGGTAAACTCATCAAAACATACCAAAAATATCGGTTAAAAAAAATTTCTCCACTCATATACTATGCTTTTTTCATATTGATCATTTTACTTACGCATCCGGAGGCATTTTGGGCGGGGGACTTCATGAAAATAATTTGATTTTGTCGGTAGCCACAATCGACTTTATTGCGATTATAGCAATTTTTTTGATATCCTACTTAACTCAATCCTACTGGTAGTCTCAACCAAAAATAAAATTAAGTTAGGATTGCTCATCCATTCATCGGTCTATCCGTCAGCCTATTCCGTGAGAAATGGATTGTATTGAATTTGAACACACTACTTCTTTTGACCGCGACTAATACTACTATACAAAACAAGTAAGGAAGTCTAAGTTCGGGTGAAGCCGAGCATTACATACCCAGCTGTACACTTTAAATGCTGTTGTTGTTTGTTTTGTGTACTTAATAGTGTTACAAGGCTGCGTAATAATACATATACATATGGTTCTATTCTGAATAAATTTTCGTTTAAAAGAAGCAAAAAGGATACAGAGGCTAACGCCAATGACCTTGAGCGGGTAATAATGCGGTGTTCCTTCAGATATGAGGATTTCCCTACTGTTTATTTTAAAATAAAGATATAACATAACAATAAAAATACGATTGGTACAAAACTATTTTTCGCTAAGATTTAAATTATTATTTTTACCTACGCCCCTTTTTAAAGTCATTTATATAAAAGTACGTGGTCCTTAACCAATCTTATCCATTTTACTAGAAATATTTCCTGCTATAAGGAAAATATGTGTACCCAATTTTGTTACGATATGTAAATTTTTCTTCGAGTTATGACTCCCGAAACATTGAAAATTGCTTAGACAAAAAAGGGGCGGTGCCACGCCCATTTTAAAAAATTTTAGTGTTTTCCAATTTAATATTCTAATTCAATTTAGAAAGTAAAATTCTATTGATACAAATCTCTTTTTCGCTAAGATATAGCTTATTATTTTCGTCTACGACCCTTTTAAAAAAACCGTTTATATAAAAGTGGCCGTGGTCTTAAACCGATCTCGTCCATTTTTACTAGAAATATTTCCTGCTATTGGGAAAATTTGTGTACCCAATCCGTTAATTTTTCTTCGAAAAATGGCTCCCGAAACATAGAAAATTGCTTGTTCATAAAAGGGGCCGTGCCACGCCCGTTTTATAAAATTTGAAAATTTTCCTATTTATTGTTATAAATCCACTTGGTAAATGAAATACCATTGATATAAGGCCCTTTTTTGCAAATATATTGCTTATTTTATTCGTCCACGACCCTTTTAAAAAAGTTTTATATAAAAGTGGGCGTGGTTCTTAACCGATTTCGTTAATTTTTCTTCAAAGCATTCCTTATAGTAAAGGCAACCTCTCGACCGAATTTTGGTATAATATGACTAATAATATTTGTAAACTTGATTTTATCACAAGTGGGCGGTGCCACGCCCATTTTAAAAAATGTCTTCAAAGTTTTTGTCAAGAGTCTCAATATCAGTCCACACGTCAAATTTCAACATTGTAGGGGAGTTATTTACTAAATAATCAGGTTTTTTGTGTTTTCCAAAATGTTAATGCGATTTCGCTCATTTTCAATACCAATTCTGGGTCCAGATAAGCTCGTGTACCAAATTTGGTGAAGATATCTCAATATTTACTCAAGCTATCGTGTTAACGGACAGACGGACATGGCTCAATCAAATTTTTTTTTCGATACTGATGATTTTGATATTCGATACCTTTATACCTGAACAACCAACTGTTATCCAATTAAAGTTAATATACTCTGTGTGCAAAGCATAAAGGAATCGAGATAGATAATCAGTATCGAAAAAAAATTTAATTGAGCCATGTCCGTCCGTCCGTCAGCCTGTCGGTTAACACGATAACTTGAGTAAATGTTGATATATCTTTACCAAATTTGGTACACGAGCTTACCTGGACCCAGAATAGATTGGTTTTTAAAATGAGCTATATCGGATGATAACCACGCCCACTTTTTATATATATAACATTTGGAAAACAGAAAAAACCCGATTATTTAGTAAATAATACACTTAGAATATTAAAGTTTGACATGTGGACTGATATTGAGACTCTTGATAAAAATTAAAAACAAAAAATTTTAAAATGGGCGTGGCACGGCCCACTTGTGATAAAATCAATTTAACAAATATTATTAATCACAAATCAAAAATCGTTAAACCTATCGTAACAAAATTCGGCAGAGAGGTTGCCTTTACTATAAGGAATGCTTTGAAGAAAAATTAACGAAATCGGTTAAGGACCACGCCCACTTTTACATAAAACATTTTTAAAAGGGTCGTGGACGAATAAAACAAGCTATATCTTTGCAAAAAAGGGCTTTATATCAATGGTATTTCATTTCCCAAGTGGATTTATAACAATAAATAGGAAAAATTTCATATTTAAAAAATGGGCGTGGCACACCCCTTTTATGACTAAGCAATTTTCTATGTTCCGGAAGCCATAACTCGAAGAAAAATTAACATATCGTAATGAAGTTGTGTACGCATATTTTCCTTATAGCAGAAAATATTTCTAGTAAAAATGGACGGGATCGGTTAAAGACCACGGCAACTTATATATAGGACAAAGTTTAAAAGGGTCGTAGGCTAGAATAATAAGCTATAACTTAGCAAAAAATAGTTTTGAATCAATGATGTTTCACTTACCAAGTTTTATTGTATGAGGAAATGGGGCGACATTTTTTTTAAACGGGCGGTGCCGCGTGTTATGTAGAAAAGTAATTTATCTAAATGAAATGTACAATTGAAGCTCACGCTGAGTATATAATGTTCGGTTACTGCCGAACTTGACACCTTTACTTGTTACATCTATGTATGTTTACACTTAAACTTTATATGGACTGCTAAGCTAAATACACCTCTGAAATTGCTACGCATAAAATTTGTACTACTAGATTTCAATAAGAATTATACTGTCTGTGTTTCACCTCAACACTAATTCTGTGTATCACCAAAGACTCTCTAAATATAAGATGGTACATTGTAGAGTTCTAAAGCTTTGTGGGAATTGTGGGACGGCTGTACGAGGAATTCACCATATCGTTTGCTATGCTGTCCGCATCAACATAGCTGACTTTTTAAGGCTGTATAACTCTGTAATTTATTTTGCCTTTGGAAAAATTACCTATTTGAAAATAAGCTGGCTGAAAAATATTGGCATAACAGCTTAAGTTAAATCAACAATGGAAAATCTTGGAAAATTTGAGCAGATGTGGCAATTTGGTGCGTTCGTTGAACGAAATATTGAAAATCTATTGATCATCGCTAGGAAATTAGCAACATTCCAGCAACTAAGCAGCACTTTAGCAATACTACTATTATTATTTGGTTCCTCAAACACACCCATATTAATTGTGCATTAAATCTAAAATATAAAACTCAAAAATGACTCCGGTTGTTATGTCCGCAGCATTTATTTGGTTCAAATACACAACCAATAATAGCCAAAGCCATAATAATTTACACGGGTCATCAATTCTTTCTCTGATTCAAAAGCTGAACTTCCAGCGCTACCGTCATCACCTCAGTGTCATCATTGCCAGTAGCGCCAATAACACCACACTCGTGCCTGACACACAAAAGTCGTTTCACTCTATAGCGCAAGAGAAATGTACTACACACTCACTACTAAGTAGCGCCAAAAATTCGCTTGGAGTCATTGCGTCAATGAGTTACCTTTGAGCTGGCACCGCATTGGCGCTGGCGCCATGCAATTTACATCACTAAAATTGCGCGAATACCCAGGCTCATGACTTTTTTAATTTGGTGATACCAAAGAGAGTAGATTAATAAGAGGGAGCATTGTAGAGTCGTTCATTCTCCACAAAGTGGAACGGCTACACCAGGAATACACCATACGTTTTGCCCCTGTTTCGTTTTCACCATCGGGATTAAAAAAGTCTTTGAGAGTCTTTGGTATCACCTCTAAAAGTGGTGTGTATCCACTATTCATCGTAAACGATTCAGCTATATATGTTATACATTATGGCCACCAGGGGTTTGTGTCTCCGATTTTAGGTACACCCTGTTCTGTAACTATTAGCCGTGTTTTTTTCACGTGTGTAGTTTACGTATGCGGTAAAAAAAACGCTTATCCTCGCTTAGATAATGCTTAGGAGACCCATCTAGCGGCAGTGGTTATATATCTAGCTACAGCACTAGGTGTACCGAAAAGCGGAGAAACAACCCTCTGATGGCCATAGTGTATAACATATAGCTGAATCAGTTGCAATGAATTGTGGACACGCACCATTTTAAGAGGCGAAACATAGAATTAGTGTAGAGGTGAAACACAGACACATATTTCAGTTACATTTAAGTATAATGCGTATTGAAATTTAGTAGTACTAACTTTATGCGCAGCAATTTCAGATGTGTATTTAAAGTTAGACGCTAATGTTATAATTTTATATAAGCAACTTCGTAAAATTGACTTAAAAGCTGTATTTAACTTTATTGAAAATAAGCGCGTGGCGTACTACGGTGTCGTGAACCTTTTGAAAATAGTTGTATCGACTTCAAACACGGTTGAAGATGTTTTCTTTCTTTCCTTTTCAAAATCGGTAAATTACCGCGCCCAATTCTTATAAAAAAATGAAAAATACAAATTTAAGATTTGTAGTATCTACCGCTTTTTCCCTTGTATTTGGATATGAAAAAAAGTGCATATCGTCGCTGCGCTCACAAAAAGAGTTATGTATGTGTTTTTCAATAACTGTTCAGGAGATAAAAAAACTTATTTCTGGTGTCCATTTGCAAAATTTTGCAAATGTCGTATTTTTGAAATATTTTATGGAAAGTATGTTATTGATGTGTGAAGGACAAAAATCATGTTTTTTAACCCAAAACGACGTGATAAATATTTGCGCCGTTTTAAAGCACATGGCTGCTTTCAAACATGATAAAAATTTGCTTTTGGCGGTAGGGAAATTTATGAAATTTGTGCAGAATTTCCTCATAATGCTTACGGAGATGACCCCTTAAGCCCCTGGGAGGTGTAGCTTCATCAATCAGATGTCTGTTGGGATGCCCAGGTTTCTGGGTATTCGACAGAAACTGTTCGTTTAGCATTTCATTTTTCTCCCTAGTTGTGTACGTGGTGTTCTGGGGACATAAGAAGACAGCCCGTAGCGGTTCTGAGGCCATTGTTTTGGCAGGCCTGTATTTTCTTCAGGTGAATAACCTTTAGGCTTGGCGACCATATCTGGGACACGTAGCATGCAATCGGCCGGCCAATTGCTTTGGAAGTAGTAAATTACAGTTTAGCTGAAGAATTCTGTGTTGTTGTGGCTTGCTGAGCAGCGGGGCAGCTAGAAGGTAGCTAGGGAGTTAAGGCGCAGACTACGGGACGCCCCTGGGCGTAAAAAGCAAGGAGCCATAAAAGATTTAAAAAAGTTACCTGGACTTCGGGTTTTGGGGTCTAGCCCAGAACATCCTGTCCGATGCAGTCATCCCGTGACACACTGACAAGAGTGAAGATTCCTTTCCGACAAACGCAGCAAAACCATTTATCTGGACCGGGGTCAGGTACAGGTTCCGGATTGGGATCGATACCCTCCCAGAGCAGGAGAATATGGCGCATTCCCGCTGCAAGGATCTGCTGGGAGGATGACAATTTGTGGGAGGGATGCAACAAATTAAATAGGGTTACACTGAAATAACAGCCCTTGGTCGGGAAAAATCCCCAGTTGCTCCGGCTCATAGAACCGGCTGCTTTGGGAAGTAAGATTGTTTGTAATTATTTTTATACTCAGCTGAGCAGAGCTCACAGAGTATATTAACTTTGTTCGCATAACGGCAATCCGTAACGGCATAAATTAATCGAGATAGATATAGAATTCTATATATCAAAATGATCTGGGCGAAAAAAGAAACTGATTTAGCTATGTCCGTCCGTCCGTCCATCCGTAAACACGATAACTTGAGTAAATTTTGAGGTATCTTGATGAAATTCGGTACGTAGGTTCCTGGGCACTCATTTCAGATCGCTATTTAAAATGAACGAAATCGGACTATAACCACCCCCACTTTTTCGATATCGAAAATTTCGAAAAATTCAAAAAGTGCGATAATTCATTACCAAAGACGGATAAAGTAATGAAACTTGGTACGTAGATTGACCTTATGACGTAGAATAGATAATTAGTAAAGTTTTGGAGAACGGGCGTGGCACCGCCCACTTTTGAAAGAAGGTAATTTGAACGTTTTGCAAGCCGTAATTTGACAGTCGTTGAAGATAACATGATGAAATTTGGCAGGAATGTTACTATTATTATTATATATATGCCAAATAAAAATTAGCTAAATCAGATGAAGAACACGGCCACTTTAAAAAAAAATTTTTTTTAAGTCAAATTTTAACAAAAAATTGATTATCTTTACAGTATATAAGTAAATTATTTCAACATTCAACTCCAGTAATTATATGGTGCAGCAAAATACAAAAGTAAAAGAAAATTTAAAAATGGGCGTGGCTCCGCCCTTTTTCATTTAATTCGTCTAGAATACTTTTGATGCCATAAGTCGAACAAAAATTTACCAATCCTTGTGAAATTTGGCAGGCGCATAGATTCTATGACGATAATTGTTTCCCGTGAAAATGGGCGAAATCGGTTGAAGCCACGCCCAGTTTTTATACACAGTCTACCGTATGTCCTTCCGCTAGGCCCTTAAAACGATAAGTTGAGCAAAAATCGATATATCTTTACTAAACTTAGTTCACGTACTTATCTTTACTCACTTTAACTTGGCACAAAAAATGGCCGAAATCCGACTATGACCACGCCCACTTTTCCGATATCGAAAATTACGAAAAATGAAAAAAATTCCATAGTTCTATACCAAATATGAAAAAAGGGATGAAACATTGTAATTTGATTGGTTTATTGACGCAAAACATAACTTTGGAAAAAAAAAAAGTTTTTCAAGGCGAAATCAAAAGCCCTTGGAATATTGGCAGGAATACTGTTCGTGGTATTACATATATAAATAAATTAGCGGTACCTGACAGATGATGTTTGGGTCACCCTGGTCCACATTGTGGTCGATATCTCGAAAACGCCTTCACATATACAACTACAACACTCCCTTTTAAAACTCTCATTATAACCTTTAATTTTATACCCATATCGTACAAAAACGTTATAGAGTCACCCTGATCCACCTTTATGGCGATATCTCGAAAAGGTGTCCACCTATAGAACTAAGGCCCACTACCTTTTAAAATACTCATTAACGCCTTTCATTTGATTCCCATGTCGTAAAAGCACATTCTGGAGTCACCCCTGTTCCACCTTTACAGCACCTTTCGTTTGATACCCATATCGTACAAATACATTCTAGAGTCACCCCTGGTCCACCTTTATGGCGATATCTCGAAAAGGCGTCCACCTATGGAACTAAGGCCCACTCCCTTTAAAAATACTCATTAACACCTTTCGTTTGATACCCATATCGTACAAACAAATTCTAGAGTCACCCCTGGTCCACCTTTATGTCGATATCTCGAAATGGCGTCCACCTATAGAACTAAGGCCCACTACCTTTTAAAATACTCATTAACGCCTTTCATTTGATTCCCATGTCGTAAAAGCACATTCTAGAGTCACCCCTGTTCCACCTTTACGGCACCTTTCGTTTGATACCCATATCGTACAAATACATTCTAGAGTCACCCCTAGTCCACCTTTATGGCGATATCTCGAAAAGGCGTCCACCTACGGAACTAAGGCCTACCCCCTTTAAAAATACTCATTAGCACCTTTCGTTTGATACCCATATCGTACAAACAAATTCTAGAGTCACCCCTGGTCCACCTTTATGGCGATATCTCGAAAAGGCGTCGACCTATAGAACTAAGGCCCACTACCTTTTAAAATACTCATTAACGCATTTCATTTGATACCAATGGCGTAAAACACATTCCAGGGTTACCCAGGTTCATTTTCCTACATGGTGATTTTCCCTTATTTTGTCTCCACAGCTCTCAGCTGAGTATGTAATGTTCGGTTACACCCGAACTTAGCCTTCCTTACTTGTTTACATTGAAACCAAAGCACTTTCACTAGCGATTAAAAAAAATTTTAAGCAAGTTAGTATATAACCGTTTTTCATAGTACTTCTAGGACTGTGAGCACATAGCTGTTTTCGGTCACTTCTAAACTGAAAGAGATACATATAACAAGTAAGGAAGGTTAAGTTCGGGTGTAACCGAACATTACATACTCAGTTGAGAGCTATATTGACAACATAAGGGAAAATAACCATGTAGGAAAATGAACCGAGGGAAACCCTGGAATGTGTTTGTATGACATGTGTATCAAATGAAAGGCATTAAAGAGTATTTTATGAAGGAGTGGGCCATAGTTCTATAGGTGGACGCCATTTAGGGATATAGCCATAAAGGTGGATCAGGGTTGACTCTAGAATGCGTTTGTACGATATGCGTATCAAATGAAAGGTGTTAATGAGTATTTTAAAAGGGAGTAATCCTTAGCATAGGTGGAAGCCGTTTCGAAATATCGCCATAAAGGTGGACCAGGGGTGACCCTAGAATTTGTTTGTACAATATGGGTATCAAAAGAAAGGTGTTAATGAGTATTTTAAAAAGGAGTAATGCTTAGTTCCATAGGTGGACGCCGTTTCGAGATATCGCCATAAAGGTGGACCAGGGGTGACCCTAGAATTTGTTTGTACAATATGGATATCAAAAGAAAGGTGTTAATGAGTATTTTAAAAGGGAGTGATGCTTAGTTCCACATATGGACGCCGTTTCGAGATATCACCATAAAGGTGGACCAGGTGTGACCCTAGAATTTGTTTGTACGATATGGGTATCAAAAGAAAGGTGTTAATGAGTATTTTAAAAGGGAGTAATCCTTAGTTCCATAGGTGGACGCCGTTTCGAGATATCGCCAGAAAGGTGGACCAGGGGTGACCCTAGAATTTGTTTGTACAATATGGGTATCAAAAGAAAAGTGTTAATGAGTATTTCAAAAGGGAGTGATGCTTAGTTCCACAGGTGGACGCCGTTTCGAGATATCGCCATAAAGGTGGACCAGGTGTGACCCTAGAATGCGTTTGTACAATATGGGTATCAAACGAAAGATGTTAATGAGTATTTTAAAAGGGAGTAATCCTTAGTTCCATAGGTGGACGCCGTTTCGAGATATCGCCATAAAGGTGGACCAGGGGTGACCCTAGAATTTGTTTGTACAATATGGGTATCAAAAGAAGGGTATTAATGAGTATTTTAAAAGGGAGTGATGCTTAGTTCCACAGGTGGACGCCGTTTCGAGATATCGCCATAAAGGTGGACCAGGTGTGACTCCAGAATTTGTTTGTACCATATGGGTATCAAATTAAAGGTATTAATGAGTGTTTTAAAAGGGAGTGGGCCTTAGTTCTATAGGTGGACGCCGTTTCGAAATATCGCCATAAAGGTGGACCAGGGGTGGCTCTAGAATGTGTTTGTACGATATGGGTATCAAATTAAAGGTATTAATGAGAGTTTTAAAAGGGAGTGGTGGTAGTTATATATGTGAAGGCGTTTTCCAGATATCGACCAAAATGTGGACCAGGGTGACCCAGAACATCATCTGTTGGATACCGCTAATTTATTTATATATGTAATACCTGCCAAGATTTTAAGGGTTTTTTATTTCGCCCTGCAGAACTTTTTCATTTTCTTCTACTTAGTATGGTAGGTGTCACAACCATTTTATAAAGTTTTTTCTAAAGTTATATTTCGCGTCAATAAACCAATCCAATTACCTCACCATGTTTCATCCCTTTTTTCGTATTTGGTATAGAATTATGGCATTTTTTTCATTTTTCGTAATTTTCGATATCGAAAAAGTGGGCGTGGTCATTGTCGGATTTCGTTCATTTTTCATACCAAGATAAAGTGAGTTCAAGTAAGTACGTGAACTAAGTTCATTAAAGATATGTCGCTTTTTGCTCAAGTTATCGTGTTAACGGCCATGCGGAAGGACAGACGAACGACTGTGTATGAAAACTGGGCGTGGCATCAACCGATTTCGCCCGTTTTCACAGAAAACAGTTAACATCATAAAATCTATGCCCCTACCAAATTTCAAAAGTATTGGTTAATTTTGTTCGACTTATGGCGTTAAAAGTATCCTAGACAAATTAAATGAAAAAGGGCGGAGCCACGCCCATTTTGAAATTGTCTTTTATTTTTGTATTTTGTTGCACCATATCATTACTGGAGTTGAATGTTGACATAATTTACTTATATACTGTAAAGATATTAATTTTTTTGTTAAAATTTTACTTTAAAAAAATTTTTTTTTAAAAATGGGCGTGGTCCTTCTCCGATTTTGCTAATTTTTATTAGGCATACATATATTAATAGGAGTAACGTCCCTGCCAAACTTCATTATGATATCTTCAACGACTGACAAATTACAGCTTCCAAATTTTAAATTGCCTTCTTTTAAAAGTGGGCGGTGCCACGCCTATTGCCCAAAATTTTACTAATTTTCTATTCTGCGTCATAAATTCAACTCATCTACCAAGTTTCGTCGCTTTATCTGTCTTTGGTAATGAATTATCGCACTTTTTCGGTTTTTCGAAATTTCGATATCGAAAAAGTGGGCGTGGTTATAGTCCGATATAGTTCATTTTAAATAGCGATCTGAGATGAGGGCTCAGGAACCTGCATACCAAATTTCA
This sequence comes from Eurosta solidaginis, assembly GCF_040869045.1. Classification (NCBI taxonomy): domain Eukaryota; kingdom Metazoa; phylum Arthropoda; class Insecta; order Diptera; family Tephritidae; genus Eurosta; species Eurosta solidaginis. The sequence goes on from NC_090320.1 coordinate 178,982,404, forward strand.
TTAAGATACCTCAAAATTTACTAAATTTATCGTGTTAACGGACGGACGGACGGACATGGCTTAATCGAATTTTTTTTCGATCCTGGTTATTTTGATATATGGAAGTCTATATCTATCTCGATTCCTTTATATATGTACAACCAACCGTTATCCACTCAAACTTAATATACTCTGTGAGCTCTGCTCAACTGAGTATAAAACAAGTAAGGAAGGCTAAATTCGGGTGTAACCGAACATTACATACTCAGTTGAGAGCTATGGAGACAAAATAAGGTAAAATCACCATGTAGGAAAATGAACCTAGGGTAACCCTGGAATGTGTTTGTATGACATGAGTATCAAATGGCAGGTATTAAAGAGTATTTTAAGAGGGAAAGGGCCATAGTTCTATAGGTGGACGCCTTTTCGGATTATCGTTATAAAGGTGGACCGGGGTGACTCTAGAATGCGTTTGTACAATAACGGTATCAAACGAAAGGTGTTAATGAGTGTTTTAAAAGGGATTGGGCCTTAGTTCTATGGGTTGACGCCTTTTCGAGATATCGCCATAAAGGTGGACCAGGGGTGACTCTAGAATTTGTTTGTACGATATGGGTATCAAATGAAAGGTATTAATGAGTATTTTAAAAGGGAGTGGGCCTTAGTTCTATAAGTGTACGCCTTTTCGGGATATCGTTATAAAGGTGGAGCAGGGGTGACTCTACAATAAGTTTGTACGATATGGGTACCAAATAAAAGGTGTTAATGAGTATTTTAAAAGGGATTGGGCCTTAGTTCTATGGGTGGACGCCTTTTCGAGATATTGCTATAAAGGTGGATCAGGGGTGATTCTAGAATTAATTTGTACGATATGGGTATCAAATGAAAGGTGTTAATGAGTATTTTAAAAGTGAGTGGGCCTTATTTCTATGGGTGGACGCCTTTTCGAGATATCGCCATAAAGGTGGACCAGGGATGACTCTAGAATGCGTTTGTACGATATGGGTATCAAACGAAAGGTGTTAATGAGTATTTTAAAAGGGAGTGGGTGGACGCCTTTTCGAGATATCGATATAAAGGTGGACCAGGGGTGACTCTAGAATTTGTTTGTACGATATGGGTATCAAATGAAAGGTGTTAATGAGTATTTTAAAAGGGAGGGGGCCTTAGTTCTATGGGTGGACGCCTTTTCGAGATATCGCCATAAAGGTGGACCAGAGGTGACTCTAGACTTTGTTTGTACATTACGGGTATCAAACGAAAGGTGATAATGAGTATTTTAAAAGAGAGAGGGTCTTAGTTCTATAGGTGGACGCCTTTTCGATATATCGCCATAAAGGTGGACCAGGGGTGACTCTATAATGTGTTTGTACAATATGGGTGTCAAATTAAATGTATTAATAAGAATTTTAAAAGGGAGTGGTGGTAGTTGTATATGTGAAGGCGTTTTCGAGAAATCGACCAAAATGTGAACCAGGGTGACCCAGAACATCATCTGTCGGGTACCGCTAATTTATTTATATATGTAATACCACGAACAGTAATCCTGCCATGATTCCAAGGGCTTTTGATTTCGCCCTGCAGAACTTTTTCATTTTCTTCTACTTAATATGGTAGGTGTCACACCTATTTTACAAAGATTTTTTCTAAAGTTATATTTTGCATCAATAAACCAATCCAATTACCATGTTTCAACCCTTTTTTCGTATTTGGCACTTTTTTCATTTTTCGTAATTTTCGATATCGAAAAAGTGGGCGTGGTCATAGTCCGATTTCGGCCACTTTTTAGAACAATAGAAAGTTAGTTCAGATAATTATGTGAACTGAGTTTAGTAAAGATATATCGATTTTTGCTCAAGTTATCGTGTTAATGGCCGAGCGGAAGGACAGACGGTCGACTGTGTATAAAAACTGGGCGTGGCTTCAACCGATTTCGCCCTTTTTCACAGAAAACAGTTATCTTCCTAGAATCTAATCGGCTACCAAATTTCATAAGGATTGGTAAATTTTTGTTCGACTTATGGCATTAAATGTATCCTAGACAAATCAAATGAAAAAGGGCGGAGCCACGCCCATTTTGAAATTTTCTTTTATTTTTGTATTTTGTTGCGCCATAGCATTACTGGAGTTGAATGTTGACATAATTTACTTATATACTGTAAAGATATTAAATTCTTTGTAAAAATTTCACTTTAAAAAAAATTTTTTTTAAAAGTGGGCGTGGTCGTTCTCCGTTTTGCTAATTTTTATTGGGCATACATACAGTAATAGGAGTAACGTTCCTGCCAAATTTCATTATGATATCTTCAACGACTGCCAAATTACAGCTTGCAAAACTTCTAAATTACCTTCTTTAAAAAGTGGGCGATGCCACGCCCGTTGTCCAAAATTTCTGCGTCATAAGCTGAACCCACCTACCAAGTTTCATCGCTTTATCCCTCTTTGGTAATGAATTATCGCAATTTTTCGATTTTTCGAAATTTTCGATATCGAAAAAGTGGGCGTGGTTATAGTCCGATATCGTTCATTTTAAATAGCAATCTGAGATGAGCGCTCAGGAACCTACATACCAAATTTCGTCAAGATATCTCAAAATTTACTCAAGTTATCGTGTTAACGGACAGACGGGCGGACGGACGGAGGGACATGGCTTAATCAAATTTTTTTTCGATACTGATGATTTTGATATATGGAAGTCTATATCTATCTCGATTCCTTTATACCTGTAAAACCAACCGTTATCCAATCAAAGTTAATATACTCTGTGAGCTCTGCTCAACTGAGTATAAAAACAGCGTGTGCAGAAATGTGGGCTCTATACAGTGATAATGAAATATGCATTAAAAAAGATACCTTTTGATATGCTGTCCACCTGATTTTTAGGGCTAATTTATTTTGCCTTTGGAAAAATGACCTATCTGAAAATAAGGTGGCTGAAAAATATTGGCATAACAGCTTAATTAAAATCAACAATTGAAAATGTCAGCCAAGCGATTTGTAAAAAAGCTAATTTGTGTATTTGTTTCTTATTTGCTCGATATAGGGTGTGTTCGAGCTGCAGCAGTGTTACTTCTTTTGACAGCGCATAACATTCTTCAGCAACATTTTACCAGATGGGCAATTTCGCGCGTTCGTTGAACGAAATGTTGACAATCTATTGATCATCGCTAGGAAATTAGCGACATTCCATCAACTAAGCAGCACTTTAGCAATACTACTGTTATTATATGGCTGCTCAAACACACCCATATTAATTGTGCATTAAATCTAAAATATAAAACTCAAAAATGACTCCGGTCAAAGAGAGTAGATTAATAAGAGGGAGCATTGTAGAGTCGTTCATTCTCCACAAGGTGGGACGGCTACACCAGGAATACACCATACGTTTTGCTCCTGCTTCGTTTTCACCATATGGATTATAAAGTCATGAGCCTGGGCATTCGCGCAATTTTAGTGATGTAAATTGCATGGCGCCAGCGCCAATGCGGTGCCAGCTCAATGGTAGCTCATTGACGCAATGACTCCAAGCGAATATTTGACGCTACTTAGTAGTGAGTGCTTAGTACATTTCACTTGCGCTATTGAATGAAACGATTTTTATGTGTCAGGCACGAGTTTGGTGTTATTGGCGCTGCTGGCAATGATGACACTGAGCTGATGACGGTAGCTCTGGTAGTTCAACTTTTGAATCAGAGAAAGAATTGATGACTCATGTAAATTATTGTGGCTTTTTCTATTATTGGCTGTGACAACCGGAGTCATTTTTGAGTTTTATATTTTAGATTTAATGCACAATAAATATGGGAGTGTTTGAGCAACCAAATAATAACAGTAGTATTGCTAAAGTGCTGCTTAGTTGCTGGAATGTCGCTAATTTCCTAGAGATGATCAATAGATTGTCAACATATCGTTCAACGAACGCGCGAAATTGCCACATCTGCTCAAATTTTGGTGAAGAACGTGATCCGCTGCCATAAAATGTAACACTGCTGCAGCTCGAACACACCCTATATCGAGAAAGTAAGAAACAAATAGTCAAATTAGATTTTTTTTACAAATCCCTGCCTGAGATTTTCAAATTTGATTTAACTTAAGCTGTTATGCCAATATTTTTCAGCCAGCTTATTTCCAAATAGGCAATTTTTCCAAAGGCAAAATAAATTACAGAGTTATACAGCCTTAAAAAGTCAGCTATGTTGAGGCGGACAGCATAGCAAAAGGTATGGTGAATTCCTCTTACAAGTGTCCTATAATTTCCACAAAGTTTTAGAACTCTACAATGCACCATCTTATATTTAAAGAGTCTTTGTAATTTATAATTTAACTCAATGGATTTCTTAAAGAAAACTAAATAAATTAATGAGACTATTTTGTTTTATATTAAGTGCACTTACTACTGTTTTATGTTCAAGTAATGCGATATTTTCCGATAGGTAATGAGAGTTTAAATTTTTCTCACACAGCACAAAACAAATTGTTGAGTTTTAAGAATTACAAGGCTCTTAAGCTCTTCACACTGCGATGCGGCTATATTTTCTATTTTTGTGTGTGGAAATTAATAGCATTTCTGCTATACAACCGTAAAGTTCAATATCAGTTACAGAAATAAAAGTTTCTATATATTTCCGACCTGCGCTAAAGAGTTCAATCAGAACAAGTAAGGAAGGCTAAGTTCGGGTGTAAAAGGGAGTTGGCCTTAGTTCTATAGGCGGACGCATTTTCGAGATATCGCCATAAAGGTGGACCAGGGGTGACTCTAGAATGCGTTTGTACAATACGGGTATCAAATGAAAGGTGTTAAAAAAAAAAAAATTAATGTAAGGCGCGATAACCTCCGAAGAGATCTAAGGCCGAGCTTCTCTTCCAATTTGCGTCGTGCTCCTCTTGATTTTCCCTACAAATTGGCCGGACGGGACCTACATGTTTTATGCCGACTCCGAACGGCATCTGCAAAGCAGATGAGTTTTCACTGAGAGCTTTTCATGGCAGAAATACACCCGGAGTGCTTGCCAAACACTGCCGATGGGCGACCCCGCTTAGAAAAATTTTCTTCTAATTGAAAAATCTTATTTCTAAAATTTTGATGTTGCTCTGCCCGGGAGTTGAACCCAGGGCATACGGTGTGATAGGCGGAGCACGCTACCATCACACCACGGTGGCCGCCATGAAAGGTGTTAATGAGTATTTTAAAAGGTAGTGGGCCTTAGTTCTATAGGCGGACGCCTTTTGGAGATATCGCCATAAAGGTGGACCAAGGGTGACTCTAGAATGCGTTTGTACAATATGGTTATTAAACGAAAGGTGTTAATGAGAATTTTAAAAGGGAGTGGGCCTTAGTTCTATAGGTGGACGCCTTTTCGACATAACGCCATAAAGGTGGACCAAGGGGACTCTAGAATTTGTTAGTACGGTATGTGTATCAAATTAAAGGTGTTAATGAGTATTTTAAAAGGGAGTGGGCCTTAGTTCTATAGGCGGACGCCTTTTCGAGATATCGCCATAAAGGTGGACCAAGGGGACTCTAGAATTTGTTAGTACGGTATGTGTATCAAATTAAAGGTGTTAATGAGTATTTTAAAAGGGAGTGGGCCTTAGTTCTATAGGCGGACGCCTTTTCGAGATATCGCCATAAAGGTGGACCAGAATGCGTTTGTACAATATGGTTATTAAACGAAAGGTGTTAATGAGAATTTTAAAAGGGAGTGGGCCTTAGTTCTATAGGTGGACGCCTTTTCGACATAACGCCATAAAGGTGGACCAAGGGGACTCTAGAATTTGTTAGTACGGTATGTGTATCAAATTAAAGGTGTTAATGAGTATTTTAAAAGGGAGTGGGCCTTAGTTCTATAGGCGGACGCCTTTTCGAGATATCGCCATAAATGTGGACCAGGGGTGACTCTAGAATGCGTTTGCACGATACGGGTATCAAATGAAAGGTGTTAATGAGTATTTTAAAAGGGAGTGGGCCTTAGTTCTATAGGCGGACGCCTTTTCGAGATATCGCCATAAAGGTGGACCAAGGGTGACTCTAGAATGCGTTTGTACAATATGTTTATTAAACGAAAGGTGTTAATGAGAATTTTAAAAGGGAGTGGGCCTTAGTTCTATAGGTGGACGCCTTTTCGACATAACGCCATAAAGGTGGACCAAGGGGACTCTAGAATTTGTTAGAACGGTATGTGTATCAAATTAAAGGTGTTAATGAGTATTTTAAAAGGCAGTGGGCCTTAGTTCTATACGCCTTTTCGAGATATCGCCATAAAGGTGGACCAGGGGTGACTCTAGAATGCGTTTGTATGATACGGGTATCAAATGAAAGGTGTTAATGAGTATTTTAAAAGGGAGTGGGCCTTAGTTCTATAGGCGGACGCCTTTTCGAGATATCGCCATAAAGGTGGACCAAGGGGACTCTAGAATTTATTAGTACGGTATGTGTATCAAATTAAAGGTGTTAATGAGTATTTTAAAAGGGAGTGGGCCTTAGTTCTATAGGCGGACGCCTTTTCGAGATATCGCCATAAAGGTGGACCAAGGGTGACTCTAGAATGCGTTTGTACAATATGGTTATTAAACGAAAGGTGTTAATGAGAATTTTAAAAGGGAGTGGGCCTTAGTTCTATAGGTGGACGCCTTTTCGACATAACGCCATAAAGGTGGACCAAGGGGACTCTAGAATTTGTTAGTACGGTATGTGTATCAAATTAAAGGTGTTAATGAGTATTTTAAAAGGGAGTGGGCCTTAGTTCTATAGCCGGACGCCTTTTCGAGATATCGCCATAAAGGTGGACCAAGGGTGACTCTAGAATGCGTTTGTACAATATGGTTATTAAACGAAAGGTGTTAATGAGAATTTTAAAAGGGAGTGGGCCTTAGTTCTATAGGCGGGCGCCTTTTCGAGATATCGCCATAAAGGTGGACCAAGGGGACTCTAGAATTTGTTAGTACGGTATGTGTATCAAATTAAAGGTGTTAATGAGTATTTTAAAAGGGAGTAGGCCTTAGTTCTATAGGCGGACGCCTTTTCGAGATATCGCCATAAAGGTGGACCAAGGGTGACTCTAGAATGCGTTTGTACAATATGGTTATTAAAAGAAAGGTGTTAATGAGAATTTTAAAAGGGAGTGGGCCTTAGTTCTATAGGCGGACGCCTTTTCGAGATATCGCCATAAAGGTGGACCAAGGGGACTCTAGAATTTGTTAGTACGGTATGTGTATCAAATTAAAGGTGTTAATGAGTATTTTAAAAGGGAGTGGGCCTTAGTTCTATAGGTGGACGCCTTTTCGACATAACGCCATAAAGGTGGACCAAGGGGACTCTAGAATTTGTTAGTACGGTATGTGTATCAAATTAAAGGTGTTAATGAGTATTGTAAAAGGGAGTGGGCCTTAGTTCTATAGGCGGACGCCTTTTCGACATAACGCCATAAAGGTGGACCAAGGGGACTCAAGAATTTGTTAGTACGGTATGTGTATCAAATTAAAGGTGTTAATGAGTATTTTAAAAGGGAGTGGGCCTTAGTTCTATAGGCGGACGCCTTTTCGAGATATCGCCATAAAGGTGGACCAAGGGTGACTCTAGATGCGTTTGTACAATATGGTTATTAAACGAAAGGTGTTAATGAGAATTTTAAAAGGGAGTGGGCCTTAGTTCTATAGGCGGGCGCCTTTTCGAGATATCGCCATAAAGGTGGACCAAGGGGACTCTAGAATTTGTTAGTACGGTATGTGTATCAAATTAAAGGTGTTAATGAGTATTTTAAAAGGGAGTGGGCCTTAGTTCTATAGGCGGACGCCTTTTCGAGATATCGCCATAAAGGTGGACCAGGGGTGACTCTAGAATGCGTTTGTACGATACGGGTATCAAATGAAAGGTGTTAATGAGCATTTTAAAAGGGAGTGGGCCTTAGTTCTATAGGCGGACGCATTTTCGAGATATCGCCATAAAGGTGGACCAGGGGTAACTCTAGAATGCGTTTGTACGATACGGGTATCAAATGAAAGATGTTAATGAGTATTTTAAAAGGTAGTGGGCCTTAGTTCTATAGGCGGACGCCTTTTCGAGATATCGCCATAAAGGTGGACCAAGGGTGACTCTAGAATGCGTTTGTACAATATGGTTATTAAACGAAAGGTGTTAATGAGAATTTTAAAAAGGAGTGGGCCTTAGTTCTATAGGTGGACGCCTTTTCGACATAACGCCATAAAGGTGGACCAAGGGGACTCTAGAATTTGTTAGTACGGTATGTGTATCAAATGAAAGGTGTTAATGAGTATTTTAAAAGGGAGTGGGCCTTAGTTCTATAGGTAGACGCCTTTTCGAGATATCGCCATAAAGGTGGACCAGGGGTGACTCTAGAATGCGTTTGTACGATACGGGTATCAAATGAAAGGTGTTAATGAGCATTTTAAAAGGGAGTGGGCCTTAGTTCTATAGGTGGACGCCTTTTCGAGATATCGCCATAAAGGTGGACCAAGGGTGACTCTAGATGCGTTTGTACAATATGATTATTAAACGAAAGGTGTTAATGAGAATTTTAAAAGGGAGTGGGCCTTAGTTCTATAGGCGGGCGCCTTTTCGAGATATCGCCATAAAGGTGGACCAAGGGGACTCTAGAATTTGTTAGTACGGTATGTGTATCAAATTAAAGGTGTTAATGAGTATTTTAAAAGGGAGTGGGCCTTAGTTCTATAGGCGGACGCCTTTTCGAGATATCGCCATAAAGGTGGACCAGGGGTGACTCTAGAATGCGTTTGTACGATACGGGTATCAAATGAAAGGTGTTAATGAGCATTTTAAAAGGGAGTGGGCCTTAGTTCTATAGGCGGACGCATTTTCGAGATATCGCCATAAAGGTGGACCAGGGGTAACTCTAGAATGCGTTTGTACGATACGGGTATCAAATGAAAGATGTTAATGAGTATTTTAAAAGGTAGTGGGCCTTAGTTCTATAGGCGGACGCCTTTTCGAGATATCGCCATAAAGGTGGACCAAGGGTGACTCTAGAATGCGTTTGTACAATATGGTTATTAAACGAAAGGTGTTAATGAGAATTTTAAAAAGGAGTGGGCCTTAGTTCTATAGGTGGACGCCTTTTCGACATAACGCCATAAAGGTGGACCAAGGGGACTCTAGAATTTGTTAGTACGGTACGTGTATCGAATGAAAGGTTTTAATGAGTATTTTAAAAGAGAGTGAGCGTTAGTTCCATAGGTGGACGCCTTTTTGAGTTATCGCCATAAAGGTGGACCAGGGGTGACTCTAGAATGCGTTTGTACGATACGGGTATCAAATGAAAGGTGTTAATGGGTATTTTAAAAGGGAGTGGGCCTTAGTTCTATAGGCGGGCGCCTTTTCGAGATATCGCCATAAAGGTGGACCAAGGGGACTCTAGAATTTGTTAGTACGGTACGTGTATCGAATGAAAGGTGTTAATGAGTATTTTAAAAGGGAGTGGGCCTTAGTTCTATAGGCGGACGCCTTTTCGAGATATCGCCATAAAGGTGGACCAAGGGTGACGTTAGAATGCGTTTGTACAATATGGTTATTAAACGAAAGGTGTTAATGAGAATTTTAAAAGGGAGTGGGCCTTAGTTCTATAGGTGGACGCCTTTTCGACATAACGCCATAAAGGTGGACCAAGGGGACTCTAGAATTTGTTAGTACGGTATGTGTATCAAATTGAAGGTGTTAAAAGTATTTTAAAAGGGAGTGGGCCTTAGTTCTATAGGCGGACGCCTTTTCGAGATATCGCCATAAAGGTGGACCAAGGGTGACTCTAGAATGCGTTTGTACAATATGGTTATTAAACGAAAGGTGTTAATGAGAATTTTAAAAGGGAGTGGGCCTTAGTTCTATAGGCGGGCGCCTTTTCGAGATATCGCCATAAAGGTGGACCAAGGGGACTCTAGAATTTGTTAGTACGGTATGTGTATCAAATTAAAGGTGTTAATGAGTATTTTAAAAGGGAGTGGGCCTTAGTTCTATAGGCGGACGCCTTTTCGAGATATCGCCATAAAGGTGGACCAAGGGTGACTCTAGATGCGTTTGTACAATATGGTTATTAAACGAAAGGTGTTAATGAGAATTTTAAAAGGGAGTGGGCCTTAGTTCTATAGGCGGGCGCCTTTTCGAGATATCGCCATAAAGGTGGACCAAGGGGACTCTAGAATTTGTTAGTACGGTATGTGTATCAAATTAAAGGTGTTAATGAGTATTTTAAAAGGGAGTGGGCCTTAGTTCTATAGGCGGACGCCTTTTCGAGATATCGCCATAAAGGTGGACCAGGGGTGACTCTAGAATGCGTTTGTACGATACGGGTATCAAATGAAAGGTGTTAATGAGCATTTTAAAAGGGAGTGGGCCTTAGTTCTATAGGCGGACGCATTTTCGAGATATCGCCATAAAGGTGGACCAGGGGTAACTCTAGAATGCGTTTGTACGATACGGGTATCAAATGAAAGATGTTAATGAGTATTTTAAAAGGTAGTGGGCCTTAGTTCTATAGGCGGACGCCTTTTCGAGATATCGCCATAAAGGTGGACCAAGGGTGACTCTAGAATGCGTTTGTACAATATGGTTATTAAACGAAAGGTGTTAATGAGAATTTTAAAAAGGAGTGGGCCTTAGTTCTATAGGTGGACGCCTTTTCGACATAACGCCATAAAGGTGGACCAAGGGGACTCTAGAATTTGTTAGTACGGTACGTGTATCGAATGAAAGGTTTTAATGAGTATTTTAAAAGAGAGTGGGCGTTAGTTCCATAGGTGGACGCCTTTTTGAGTTATCGCCATAAAGGTGGACCAGGGGTGACTCTAGAATGCGTTTGTACGATACGGGTATCAAATGAAAGGTGTTAATGGGTATTTTAAAAGGGAGTGGGCCTTAGTTCTATAGGCGGGCGCCTTTTCGAGATATCGCCATAAAGGTGGACCAAGGGGACTCTAGAATTTGTTAGTACGGTACGTGTATCGAATGAAAGGTGTTAATGAGTATTTTAAAAGGGAGTGGGCCTTAGTTCTATAGGCGGACGCCTTTTCGAGATATCGCCATAAAGGTGGACCAAGGGTGACGTTAGAATGCGTTTGTACAATATGGTTATTAAACGAAAGGTGTTAATGAGAATTTTAAAAGGGAGTGGGCCTTAGTTCTATAGGTGGACGCCTTTTCGACATAACGCCATAAAGGTGGACCAAGGGGACTCTAGAATTTGTTAGTACGGTATGTGTATCAAATTGAAGGTGTTAATGAGTATTTTAAAAGGGAGTGGGCCTTAGTTCTATAGGCGGACGCCTTTTCGAGATATCGCCATAAAGGTGGACCAAGGGGACTCTAGAATTTGTTAGTACGGTATGTGTATCAAATTAAAGGTGTTAATGAGTATTTTAAAAGGGAGTGGGCCTTAGTTCTATAGGCGGACGCCTTTTCGAGATATCGCCATAAAGGTGGACCAGGGGTGACTCTAGAATTTGTTAGTACGGTACGTGTATCAAATGAAAGGTTTTAATGAGTATTTTAAAAGAGAGTGGGCGTTAGTTCTATAGGCGGACGCCTTTTCGAGATATCGCCATAAAGGTGGACCAGGGGTGACTCTAGAATGCGTTTGTACGATACGGGTATCAAATGAAAGGTGTTAATGAGTATTTTAAAAGGGAGTGGGCCTTAGTTCTATAGGCGGATGCATTTTCGAGATATCGCCATAAAGGTGGACCAGGGGTAACTCTAGAATGCGTTTGTACGATACGGGTATCAAATGAAAGGTGTTAATGAGTATTTTAAAAGGTAGTGGGCCTTAGTTCTATAGGCGGACGCCTTTTCGAAATATCGCCATAAACGTGGACCAAGGGTGACTCTAGAATCCGTTTGTACAATATGGTTATTAAACGAAAGGTGTTAATGAGAATTTTAAAAGTGAGTGGGCCTTAGTTCTATAGGTGGACGCCTTTTCGACATAACGCCATAAAGGTGGACCAGGGGTGACTCTAGAATTTGTTAGTACGGTACGTGTATCAAATGAAAGGTTTTAATGAGTATTTTAAAAGAGAGTGGGCGTTAGTTCTATAGGTGGACGCCTTTTTGAGTTATCGCCATAAAGGTGGACCAGGGGTGACTCTAGAATGCGTTTGTACGATACGGGTATCAAATGAAAGGTGTTAATGAGTATTTTAAAAGGGAGTGGGCCCTAGTTCTATAGGCGGGCGCCTTTTCGAGATATCGCCATAAAGGTGGGCCAAGGGGACTCTAGAATTTGTTAGTACGGTATGTGTATCAAAATAAAGGTGTTAATGAGTATTTTAAAAGGGAGTGGGCCTTAGTTCTATAGGCGGACGCCTTTTCGAGATATCGCCATAAAGGTGGACCAAGGGTGACTCTAGAATGCGTTTGTACAATATGGTTATTAAACGAAAGGTGTTAATGAGAATTTTAAAAGGGAGTGGGCCTTAGTTCTATAGGTGGACGCCTTTTCGACATAACGCTATAAAGGTGGACCAAGGGGACTCTAGAATTTGTTAGTACGGTATGTGTATCAAACTAAAGGTGTTAATGAGTATTTTAAAAGGGAGTGGGCCTTAGTTCTATAGGCGGACGCCTTTTCGAGATATCGCAATAACGGTGGACCAGGGGTGACTCTAGAATTTGTTAGTACGGTACGTGTATCAAATGAAAGGTTTTAATGAGTATTTTAAAAGAGAGTGGGCGTTAGTTCTATAGGTGGACGCCTTTTTGAGTTATCGCCATAAAGGTGGACCAGGGGTGACTCTAGAATGCGTTTGTACGATACGGGTATCAAATGAAAGGTGTTAATGAGTATTTTAAAAGGGAGTGGGCCTTAGTTCTATAGGCGGACGCCTTTTCGAGATATCGCCATAAAGGTGGACCAAGGGTGACTCTAGAACGCGTTTGTACAATATGGTTATTAAACGAAAGGTGTTAATGAGAATTTTAAAAGGGAGTGGGCCTTAGTTCTATAGGCGGACGCCTTTTCGAGATATCGCCATAACGGTGGACCAGGGGTGTCTCTAGAATTTGTTAGTACGATACGGGTATCAAATGAAAGGTGTTAATGAGTATTTTAAAAGGGAGTGGGCCTTAGTTCTATAGGCGGACGCCTTTTCGAGATATCGCCATAAAGGTGGACCAAGGGTGACTCTAGAACGCGTTTGTACAATATGGTTATTAAACGAAAGGTGTTAATGAGAATTTTAAAAGGGAGTGGGCCTTAGTTCTATAGGCGGACGCCTTTTCGAGATATCGCCATAAAGGTGGACCAGGGGTGACTCTAGAATTTGTTAGTACGGTACGTGTATCAAATGAATGGTTTTAATGAGTATTTTAAAAGAGAGTGGGCGTTAGTTCTATAGGTGGACGCCTTTTTGAGTTATCGCCATAAAGGTGGACCAGGGGTGACTCTAGAATGTGTTTGTACGATATGGGTATCAATTGAAAGGTGTTAATGAGTATTTTATAAGGGAGTGGGCCTTAGTTCTATAGGTGGACGCCTTTTCGAGATATTGTCATAAAGGTGGACCTAGGGGACTCTAGAATTTGTTAGTACGGTATGTGTATCAAATGAAAGGTGTTAATGAGTATTTCAAAAGGGAGTGGGCCTTAGATCTATAGGTGGACGCCTTTTCGAGATAACGCCATAAAGGTGACCAGGGGTGACTCTAGAATGCGTTTGTACGATATGGGTATCATATGAAAGGTGTTAATGATTATTTAAAAGGGAGTGGGCCTTAGTTCTATAGGTGGACACCTTTTCGAGATATCGCCATAAAGGTGGATCAGGGTGACTCTATAATGTGTTTGTACGATATGGGTATAAAATTAAAGGTATTAATGAGGGTTTTAAAAGGGAGAGTTGTAGTTGTATATGTGAAGGCGTTTTCGAGATATCGACCAAAATGTGGACCAGGGTGACCCAGAACATCATCTATCGGGTACCGCTAATTTATTTATATATGTAATACCACGAACAGTATTCCTGCCAAGATTCCAAGAGCTTTTGATTTCGCCCAGCAAAACTTTTTTCATTTTCTTCTACTTAATATGGTGGTGTCACACCCGTTTTACAAAGGTTTTTCTAAAGTTATATTTTGCATCAATAAACCAATCCAATTAACATGTTTTATCCATTTTTTCATATTTGGTATAGAATTATGGCATTTTTTGATTTTTAGTAATTTTAGATATCGAAAAATTGGGCGTGGTCTTAGTCGGATTTCGGCCATTTTTTATACCAACATAAAGTGAGTTCAGATAAATACGTGCACTAAGTTTACTAAAGATATATCGATTTTTGCTCAAGTTATCGTGTTAAAGGCCGAGCGGAAGGACAGACGGTCGACTGTATATAAAAACTGGGCGCGGCTTCAGCCGATTTCGCCATTTTCACAGAAAACAGTTACCGTCATAGAATCTGTGCGCCTACCAAATTTCACAAGGATTGGTAAATTTTTGTTCGACTTATGGCATTAAAAGTATTCTAGACGAATTAAATAAAAAAAGGGCGGAGTTTTTTGAAATTTTCTTTTATCTTTGTATTTTCTTGCACCATATCATTACTGGAGTTGAATGTTGACATAATTTACTTATACACTGTAAAGATATTCAATTTTTTCTAAAAATTTGACTTAAAAAAATTTTTTTTTTTTAAACTGGGCGTGTTCGTCAACCGAATTTGCTAATTTTTATTTAGCAGATATATAGTAATAGGCGTAACGTTCCTGCCAAATTTTATCATATCTTCAACGATTGCCACATTACAGCTTGCAAAACTTTTAGATTACCTTCTTTTAAAAGTGGGCGGTGCCATGTCCATTGCCCAAAATTTTACTAAATTTCTATTCTGCGTCATAGGTTCAACCCACCTACCAAGTTTCATCGCTTTATCCGTCTTTGGTAATGAATTATCGCACTTTTTCGGTTTTTCGAAATTTTCGATATCGAAAAAGTGGGCGTGGTTATGGTCCGATTTAATTCGTTTTAAATAGCGATCTGAGTTGAGTGCCCATGAACCTACATGCCAAATTTCATCAATATACCTCAAAATTTACTCAAGATATCGTGTTTAGGGACGGACGGACATGGCTAAATGAATTTCTTTTTTCGCCCAGATCATTTTGATATATAGAAGTCTATATCTATCTCGATTAGTTTATGCCGTTACGGATTACCGTCATGGAACAAAATGAATATACTCTGTGAGCTCTGCTCAGCTGAGTATAAATACAATTTTTATGTAAATAAAACAGAACTATTCAAGGTTCGAAACGAGCTCAAGGCCAGAACAATAATTTTTTGTAATGATTATTGTTTTTTTTTGTTTAATTTTTCTATAATTGAAGAAACTGTATTTTATTTTTGGAATAGAAAGTAGAAAATTTTTCAGACAACCTACCATAGGTGCGCATAGATCCATTTTGAAGGGTGCTAAGCCTTCATCATCAGTACGCTTTAGGCACCCTGCGCTAACCATTTAGCTATACAGCGGTGTTTGGTTTGACTGATAAATTGCTACTTCTATTCCTCTTTACCAACTATATTTGATCAGAGTTGCGCCATCTGTTGCAAGACACTGATAATGTTGGATTTGTTTACTGTCAATTACTTTGTTTGACATTTCCCAAGTGCTCTTGGTTTATTAACAATTGTTTTTGTTTTATCGGCCTATTCTTTCACAAAGTCGCAATATCTATCGGAGTGCTTCAGTATAAATAAGGTGAGGGGCAAGTTCAATATATATAAAAAAAATCAGTTCCTTTAATTTACTTTTCAGTTCTTTAACTTGCTGGCCATCGCAAGTTCTCCATCAGTGGCAGCCCTGTCAAAATTTTTTAGGTTAGGTTAGGTTCAAGTGGCTTCCGTCGGCATCGGAACGGCACACTTAGGCCTTTATAGGCCTATTGTGAAACCACACGGATTTGTTCCTACTCTCCTAATCAAACCACTTCGTTGAGTTTGTGAAGCTAACTAAGCGTCATGTATTGATCGCAGCTATATCAGTCAGATCTACAAGAAACATCTTGCCCATGAAAAGTGTCCTTTTTCTACCGAGCGCTGGACATTCGCAAAGTAGATGCCTAACAGTTTCAGGCTTTTCTTCGTTGCCGCAGCTTCTACAATAATCATTAGAAGGAGCGCCAATCCTTTCCGCTTGCGGTCCAATACAGTTGTGACCAGTGAGAAGACCCACAAGTAAGGAAAAATCCCTCTTACGGCGGGTGAGAAGCTAACGCGGTCTCTTCTTATTCCATTTCACCCATGTGAGTTTTGCCGCGTGGCATCCATCATGATGCTTCCAGCTAGCTCCCGCTTCCATCAATAGAACTTCCTTTATCTTTAGCTTGCAGGTGGAGAGCGGCATGTCCAAACTCTTCCAGGATGGCGAAAGTGGAAGGGATGTACCATCCCCATTTCCGTCCAATTGCCCCTTTAAATGTGTAGAGGGCAACCGTGGCCTTACGAATACGCTCCGTGGTGTTTTGTGTCCAGTTCAGTTTCTTATCAATTGTGAGCCCTAAATAGTTGGCGGACTCACTTATCCTTAGCACTGTGTTCGCAAGCACCGGAGTTGAGAGTGTTGGTATCTTATACCTCCTCTTAAAAAGCACCAGCTCCATTTTATTTGGGTTTACACTCAGACCATTATTAGCGACTCATACTTCTACCCTTCTTAGTTCCACCTGCATCATATCGCAGAGAGTTTGTGCAAACTTCCCACTTATCACCAAGGCAAGGTCATCAGCATACGCTATAGCTTTACAGCCCCTCCCCTCCTCCTTTTCCCCTAGCAGCTATTCACCGCCAAGACCCACAGTAGAGAGGATAGGACTCCACCTTGGGGAGTTCCCCTACTGACGAACCTGCACGCCGATACCCCTGCAAGGTCTGCCTGTACTACCCTGCATATCAACAATTGGTGCACAAGCTCCACCAGCTAAGATTCGTTGCACAGATCAGTCAGTACCTTAGTGATTGAGTCAGGTTGATATTATTGAACGCTCCTTCTATGCCTAGGAAGGCTGCCAAGGAGTTTCCTTGAAGGAGAACGATCTCTCTATGCACGATGTAATTTCGTGCAATGCTGTTTCCGTTGATTTACCCTTCGTATAGGCGTGTTGTGCTTCGGAGAGTTGGTCATTCACTGCCTCTCTGATATATGTTTCCATCAGCCTCTCCATCACCTTTAGTTGAAAGGAAGATAGGCTGATGGGTCTGAAGTCTCTAGGTTTCACGTGGCACGCTTTGACTGCCTTGGGAATAAATACCACTGTAGAACTTTTCCATATACGTGTGATTAGGTGCAGTGCCACAACTCGTCCTATTATGGCGTATAGCCAGTTAGTGCTGCATTCCAGTGATTGCTGCAGTTGTATAGGTGTAACTCCCTCTGGCCCTGGATTATTGAATGGTTCAAAAGATTGGATCACCCAAGATATCTTATCTCTTGTAGTTAGGTTGTGCAGTATAGGTTGCACTGTTACTTGCGTCGGGCTTTGTGTAACCCCTGGTTCGTTCCTAGTTGCACCTGGAAAATGTGTATTCAGCAGTAGGGTTTCCTCCCCAAGTTCGGTCCACGAACCATTAGGCCTTTGCAAGTATCCTGGGGCCGTGTTAGCCAATCTGGAGAGTACTTTCCTGAGTCTCACCTCTTCAGATATTGTTTCTATTGTACTACAGAAATCTCGACAGGAGGATCTTTTGGCTTTCCTTAGCTCAAACTTATTATTTCTAAGATGTTGTTCGGGAGGTAAATGCTGCTCATCGCCAGAAGCTGTAACTGCATTGAAAGTAGTCTTACTTAACCTGCGAATGTTTTCGATTCGTGAATTCCACCATGGTGGCTTCTTTTCACCCCTTTGAATTTTCTTGGGACATACTTTATCCAGTGCCTTACGGCATGCACTCGTGAAGTTATTTACCAGTCTTTCCAGTTCTGGTATGCTATCTGGCGTTTCGGGTACGCTTTAATCAATTGGAAATATCCTAACCATTTCCCTATTGTATACTTGTCAGTTTGTGTTTCTAATATTTCTGGTATCAGCGCTCTGCTTTTTCACCAAGTCTAGGTCGAATTTGATATAACGATGGTCAGAGAATGAGTTGTTCTTAAGGACCCTCCAGTTTCTGACAAATTCCTCCGCACCTTCCGAGACTAAGGTGACATCGAGAACTTCCTTTCTTGTTTTTGTAATAAAGGTTAGTTTATTTCACAGATTACTTATGATTAGTCTAGAGTTTAGAATGAAATCAAATAGTGACTCACCCCTTCCGTTTTCGTCAATACTTCCCCAGATGGAGTGATGCGCGTTTACATCTCCTCCCAGTAACAATGTTCCTGACGTAGCTTCCACCAGCCTCCTCACGGTCGATGTCGGCACCATCTCGTCATGTGCCAGATAAATAGATGATAGCCTGATTTTACCCGTACTCAAGCTCAGGTTGATTGCTGTAGTGTCTTCATCGCTAAATTGAGGAAGAAACAAAATATTTAGTGTGGTACTAGCAAGTATACACGACCTAGGCTTTCCCGAGGTGCCACAACTTACCAATGTGTAGCCGGTGGACTTGAGTCCGCAAATATTTTGTTCTACCATCCACGGCTCCTGGATGAGAACAATATTAGCTGCCCCTTTAGATGTCAGTCTGAGCAGCAGTGCAGCGGAGGCTGCTTTACTGTGGTGCAGGTTTATCTGGAGGACAAGCACCAACATCGCACACATTCCCTCCCCCTTGAGCGTTGAGTTAGCTACATCCTCCATCAACAGCACCTATTCCCATGGATGAGGTAGACGAGGTTTAGCCGTCCAGCGAATACGGCTCACCCCCATCTGCCTTCGTAATCAAGTTCTCGTCGGAACCTTCTCCTTCTGGCTCCACCTCGGCTGCGAATTCCTAGCGGTGTTGACGTCATTACTGTAGACCCTTATAGTCACGGTGTCTAAACCATAATTGATCCCGCCTCCAGTTTTCCTCAATACTGTCAGCGATTCCTCATTCAATAGGAGGACAGCCTGACGTGTGGCTCGGTCCCCTTTCTCCTCGCTGACTACTCTTCAATTGGCGGCTGGCAGCGTCGGGTTGAGTATCCTCTTTGGTTCAGCTGGTTTTTCCGGTAGCCACACCCTTGCTCGTGGCCGTGACGGTATACCTCTGAAATCGACCTCGCTGAGCTTCGACCTAGGCTAGACCACCTACAGACTCTATCGCCCTTTTGTATATGGCTGCGGACCTCTCGTCTCCGCATGCAACGACTTTGATGCTGCCCTGGAACCACCCGGCGCCCTTGCATACCTGTGGCGGTCCAGGATTACGCATAACCACGTCCAGGGTGATATTCGACAGCTCGTTCTTCACCCATTTCTCTTTCTTTATTGCGCCGTCTTCCTGATTGTCGTCAAGGACTCCTAGCAGGATTTTGTCCTTGATCACTTCTACAAACGAGCGCCCATGCACCTTCGGCCTCTTTGGTTTAATAGGCACTGCTTCCGCCGACTTTGCACTTTTGGTTGCCACTTGTGACCCCCTTTCTTCTGCCAGATTAAAGTCCGGTATCACCACTTTCGCCCATTTAATCTGCGTCAGACTTTCTCCTCCGTTGTCGCTTTCCGCTCTACTCTCGAGGTCTGGGATATGAGCGGATCTGGTTAGGATCCTTGCAGCCGCTCTCCTGTGCTTTTATCCAACTTCACTGGGGTTTGGCCGCTCACTAGGCTTCGTGAAGGCCGTGGGTGTCGGGGGTGGACCCCGCAGGGCCTGCGCACCAGCTTCAACTGAGGCTGCATTCTGCATACCTGATGCGTTTATGCTAGTGCCAGGAGTATCCCGGAGAACACCCCTTTGCCCTGGCTCATTGCCGAAAGTTTTGTTGGGAAGAGGGTTCTGACCCGGCATCGCCACTGGTCCTGAACCATCCCCTTTCTTATCCATTGTCTGGCGGTTGGAATGACCCTGCATCGCACTGGTCACCGTTGTGGTGGGCAGAAGCCCACCCGGCCTTTGAAGAGCGCCGATCTCTTTTTGTTTTGTTGTGTTCTTTTTATCAATGTTCATGTTCCCACGAGTGGCGGAAAGAAGGAACGTCCACCCAGGCAGAGAATCGAAATACCTGGGTAAGGTCTTCGTACATCCTGGTGCCAGGAGGGCTCCGTTCGCGACTGGGCTATTTAGGGGCCCCAGCCTTGCTGATCCTCGGCACGGAAACGCATAACGCAATAATGATCCAGCCCCCGAGAAGGAGAGGAAACAGGAAAGAAAGAGAGAGAAAGAAAAAGTAAAAGAGAGAGAAAGATACCCCAGAAACCATGGTCAA
Organism: Eurosta solidaginis; assembly: GCF_040869045.1. Classification (NCBI taxonomy): domain Eukaryota; kingdom Metazoa; phylum Arthropoda; class Insecta; order Diptera; family Tephritidae; genus Eurosta; species Eurosta solidaginis. Next base: position 179,002,695 of record NC_090320.1, read on the forward strand.
GAATCATTTCCGTATAACCAGGCTATTAATGAGTCAGGCACAAAGCCCTGATTCCTGATCTTAGCTGGACACCGTCCTGACATCGCACAGGCTCAATACTGTAGTGTCCATTTCCAGTCGGCACCCTCGTGGAGGGTTCAGTTGGGATTTGTGTCAACCTTTAAGCTCTACTACTGACAAGAATCTATCACGAAAAGCAGTGCTGCTCAAAAATTTTTATATGGAAGTGCGAATCACAATTCATGTACAAAATTGTATGTACACTGAAACCATATATGTAATACTTCTATGTAACTACTACTGAACTGTGCAGTCTGTCAAACATTACAGTACAGATATACAACGAGAGAAGGAGACAAAATCTCAAGGCTGTCGTTAAATTTTTTTAAAAAGGGGTCTTAAATTTATATATATATCAACAAGCCGTCTATCACCGATATACTCAATTGCCAAAATTATTTTTTAAGCATGAATTCAGACGAGCTTTGACGGATGAATCATATTGCAACTTAAAGACGCACGCGCAGGGATTCGAGGAATATATCTCTTCACTGCGAGATGCTAATGGCACCCTCCAGGTTCAATCTGGCCGGAAAGCAGGATTTGTTGGTATGATCGTTGCTTTAAGAAATATTTGTCTGCTATTTGAGAAACTTAAAAATTTTGGCATGACATATCTTTTAACTTATATGCTTTCACAAGACTTTCTGGAAACCTATTTTGGTGCAATTAGGGCAAGAGGGGGTTTCACCAACAATCCCAACGCAGTTCAATTTAAAAGTGCAGGTGGACGGCTCTTAATAAGGCCCGGGTTAAGTGCGATTGAAAGTGGGAATTGTACCTTCGACGGCGTATCCATTCTAGAGGCGTCATCAGCGTGTACTAGTATCCTTAAAAAAAATAGCGAGGTAATAGATTTCGAGTTAGCAAATGTTTATGTTAATACGATGTGGGGATTGTCTGTATATGTGGACAATGCTGTTATATTGCTGGCTATGTTGCTTGGAAGGTACAAAAGAAAATAAAATGTTCCACATGTCAAGGGCAATTGATAGGTGAAGAAATGCCTTTACTTTCAGCGCACAAAAATAGAGGTCCGTTTGTCGCACCATCTGTTGACATATGTAATAATTGTATATAGTCAGAGAAACCTTTAAGACAAGTTCTCAATGCATGCCCAATTGGAAATGCAAAATTAAGTTTTATAAATAAAATGTTTCAAAATAAAAGTGATGCAATACCAATAGTATCATGGACGATCACATAGCCATCGAAAATTTATTTAGCAATGACATCTTTAATAATAACCAGACACAGCTGTGTAAGGAAGTAATAGGTTCTTATTTCGATATTAGTTTGTTTTTTGAAATGAAAAAAAGGACGGACGAAAAAAAGAGTATGTTAGAAAAAAATTTACAAAATTGATATTATTTCCACACCAATAGCAGCCAGCCCAGTACTCATATTTTGTTTACTTTATCAAAAATTTACTTCATTAAAAAACTCAAGATAAGTAAAATTTTGAAAACATTTATATATCGATTGTTCAAGCTAATTCACTTTAAATTATTCTTAAAAACGTTTCAAGAAATTCTTGTTTGGATGTATGTATAAGTATATTTTTATACATGTATATCTGAATTTTTTTCATTTCAAAAATATGAATTCTTCTCCTTGTTTTTTCACTATTTATGTAAATTTACTTTGTATAGCTGCAGCCCATGTTTAAATAGTAAATACATGAAGCCTTTGTATTGTTTTTGTTGGCATTTTCATTGTTTAATCGACTAAACTGAGATTTTATAACAATTAGTATGCAGAAGGGGTAAATGGGATAATGACCCGTTGCATTCCTTTAATACTTTTTTTACACACGCTACTACAACTCACTAACACTAACAAAACCCGCGCATGCGCAGAACATACATTTGCACAGTTTCAGCAAATAATGATTGACAGAAAATTTGCACATTAGGAAGATAGGAAGGTATTGATATAGAAGTATTATATATATGACTGAAATTTTTTTGTATTTAAAATAATATATTTAAAAAATTTTAATTATTTGCGGTCGGAAAAAGTTGAATATTTGGTTTCAAGTTATAAAATATTTGCTTAAAATATTACGTCAATAGTAATAGCACCAACATACAAGAGCCAGTAAATTTAATTCTGAAAGTAGCGAAAAATTACAGTGATCTCTAGCCTCAACTTTGTGGGAGCATATTCTATATACATATATCGTCGGAATTTGGGTTTCAATAATCATACTAACGCCCCGATTCTAGTGTGATAACAACATTCTTCACCACGGTAACGAAATCATGTGGCAACTTTTACACCCTTTTGGTATTCTACCTGCGAAAGTAGCCGGAAAATTTTTTACCCACAAAAGTAGGTGGTTACATCGAAATAACCACACACCAGCTGTTGTTCAGAAAAGGGTAAAAATGAAAAATAAAGAATTGTAAGCGCAAATAAGTAAAGATAATAGTAAACAAGTAAGGAAGGTTAAGTTCGGGTGTAACCGAACATTACATACTCAGTTGAGAGCTATGGTGACAACATAAGGGAAAATAACCATGTAGGAAAATGAACCGAGGGAAACCCTGGAATGTGTTTTTATGACATGTGTATCAAATGAAAGGCATTAAAGAGTATTTTGTGAGGGAGTGGGCCATAGTTCTATAGGTGGACGCCATTTAGGGATATCGCCATAAAGGTGGATCAGGGTTGACTCTAGAATTCGTTTGTACGATATGGGTATCAAATGAAAGGTGTTACTGAGCATTTTAAGAAGGAGTGGGCCTTAGGTCTATCGGTGGACGCCTTTTCGAGATATCGCCATTAAGGTGGGCCAGGGGTGACTCTAGAATGTGTTTGTACGATATGGGTATCAAATGAAAGGTGGTAATGAGTATTTTAAAAGGGAATGGGCTTTAGTTCTATAGGTGAACGTCTTTTCGAGAAATCGCCATAAAAGTGGACCAGGGGTTACTCTAGAATATTGTCACGGATATTAACATCACTAAGCTATACCATCACTAAGGCGATGCTAAGCGATATTTACGTCAATAATCAAATCATATATACACATATATAAGGCAGCCGAGAGATGTCACACACAGATGCATTTACTTATACGCCTATGTGCGCGCGAGAGACTGTAAACTACAAACATTCACATCAATAATTCAATGTTTATGTATCTACATAAACGAATAAATAATTGCGTCTACACATATGTACCATGTACGAATACGAGCAGCGGAGAGTCAATGCGCAAACACATGCATATATCTGAGAAGTTTGAGAGCTACTGGACTAGTAGATTCTGGAAGCGCCTAAAAGATGTATAAAATTGTGTAATTTTATTTATAGCTGAGAAGTATGAGAGCTCATGGACAATGCTAGTAGATTCTGGAAAAATGCGAACGAGGAAACCAAAGGGTATAAAAGGCAACAGATGTAGAGGCGCTGTAATTCAGTTTGAGTTGAGCTATCAATCAGTTTGATTAAGCACGCGATCTGGCGGCCAATAGTAGAGTTTCATTTGAGTTATCAATCAGTTTGGTTATTAAGCCAGCGAGTAGCAAAGTATAAGTGTTATTGTGAAGTACTTTAATAAAGGCCATTTTTCCATTGTTCAATATTGGAGTTATTTATTCAACAGTTTAGTGATTCGAACTTAGCAGAGGATTGCAAATAAGAGGATTTGCAAGTAAATTTGTTACAATTGGTGTCAGAAGAGGAATTGTTGAATAAATTCTAGAGGACAACAAGGACATGGCAAAGTTAAGTGAGTTGAAGATCCCGCAACTGAAGAAGGAATTGGAGAACCGTGGATTGAATACAACCGGCATTAAACTCGAACTTCAGGCACGACTACGAGAGGCAATGTAATTAGAAGGAATTGACGTGGAAGAGTATGTCTTTCATCTTGATGGCGATGAGACAACAAAATTGGAGGAGAAAAATGAAACACCGCAGACAATGGCGAACACAGACTTGAACATGATATTGGCTGCAATATCGGCACAAATGTCCGAAATGTCATCACAAATATCCACCAACATGTCATCTCAACTAGAAGAACAGAAAACGTATATGTCATCACAGATGGAATCCCAAGAAACGCGTATGTCACAAATGTCGACACAGATTACATCGAAGATGGAAGCACAAGAGGCACGGATATCCGAAATGTCAGCTCAAATTTCAGCACAGATATCATCGCAGATCTCTGCTTAACTGGAAGAGCAAGAAGGACGTATTTCCTCGAAGTTGGAGGCGCAAGATACAAAAATTTTACAGTTTGAAGAAAAAATCGAGGCCGAGGTGGATGCTTTAAGAGGACGTATCGAGCAGTTGCAACTAAATCGCCCAGCAGTTTCAACTAGTAATCCAAAAGTAAAAACACCATCCTTTCAGTTTGAGAAGACCGCAGCAGTGAACCAATGGAATGCTGAAGATAAAGTTGCAGCTCTGTTCGTGGCACTGAAAGGGCCTGCCGCGGAAATCTTACAGACCATCCCAGAGTACGAGCGGAACCATTACGAAACATTGATGAGCGCTTTAGAGAGACGTTACGGAAGCGAGCATAGGAAACAGATATTCCAAATTGAGTTGCAAAACCGCTACCAAAACGCAAATGAGACATTGCAGGAGTTTGCTTCAGATATTGAAAGATTGGCTCATCTTGCAAATGCGGACGCACCCGTGGAATACACTGAAAGGGTAAAAATCCAGAGTTTCATAAATGGCATACGAGATGCGGAAACGAAGCGGGCTACATATGCGAATCCAAAGCTAACGTTTGCTGAAACGGTATCGCATGCACTGACACAGGAAACAGCCTCACTTTTGAGTAAGCCAGCGTACAAAGCTCATCGCGTGGAAGTGGAAAAGCCAGGCTGGGTAGACGCAATTTTGGAAGCATTGAAGGGTACGCAGCAGAAGAATAATGATGCAGTCAAATGCTTTAAGTGTGGAAAGCCAGGGAATATTGCGCGTTATTGCAACACCAACCCTAACAGTTCCAACAATGTGGGTGGTAGTAAACGCAGAGCTGAAGGAGATGAGCAAATCTCCAAGACAAATCAATCGTTAAACTAAAGCGAGTCAGCAGCAAGGGGCGACAGCTGACTCCCTCAATTGAATGCCCCATAATCTCTATCTCACAAATTGGAAGAAGGTCGAGCAATCTTACTGTCGGAGGACATGTGGATGGAAAGGAACGTTTAATGACTGTAGATACGGGTGCATCTCATTCCATCATTCGAGCGGATTTAGTCAACAAGAAGATAAGACCGTTGCATGGAGCAATATTGCGTACAGCCACTGGAGAAGACACCCAGGTATTTGGAGAAGTAGAATGTGAAGTAGCAATTGGGAACGTCACGGTACTACACAATTTTATAGTGGCAGGTATTGTTGATGAAATCATAATTAGAGTGGACTTCTTAATCAACCAAGGCATCAAAACCGATATGCAAAGCAAGACGATGCGATATAAGAACATGGATGTGCCACTTAATTTCGGCTACGAGAGAGGCTACAGCAGTAAACGAGTGCTGGTGGAACAGAGTCAGCAAATACCACCAAAATCAGAAGCAGTCATCTGGGCAAAGGTTGATGGAGATTGTGGGACAAACAAATTGTGGGTTGTCGAAGCAGCAAATAAATCAGCACTGAACATACTTGTAGGAAAAACCCTGGCTATGACAAAACAAGATGGACGTATTCCGGTAAGAGTAGTCAATGAGTTCAAGTCACCATTCAATTTGACCAAAGGAGCTATTTTGGGAAGATGCCAAGAGGCCGAAGTAGTTATTAACTGTGAACAGCTCCAGGAACACGTTTCATCTAGTAATACTGATCTTTCAAATGATATCACGGCATGGACGCATGGGCTAGAGGAAGCCTATCAGAGTAAGGCAAAACAACTGCTCATAAAATACGCGAACATATTTGACCAGGATGGTTCCAAACCAGGCCGCACCAATGTTGTGAAACATCAAATTGACACTGGAGATGCGACGCCGATCCGTCAAGCTCCACGTAGTGTTCCACTGGCGAAGCGGGAAGTTGTGAGTCAAATCATACAAGAAATGAGTGACAGCGGCGTCATCGAACAATCAGCTAGTCCATGGAGCTCACCGGTAGTACTTGTAAAGAAGAAGGATGGAAAAAGGAGGTTTTGCGTGGACTACCGGAAGTTGAATGACGTTACGAAAAAGGATAGCTACCCGTTTCCAAGAATTGACGACACTCTGGACTCGCTATCTTGTACGAAATGGTTTTCCACACTGGACTTGAAAAGCGGCTACTGGCAAGTTGAGGTGAAGGCGGAAGATAAAGAGAAAACAGCCTTCAGTGTCGGTGATGGTCTTTGGAAATTTACAGTGATGCCTTTTGGACTTTGTAATGCACCAGCTACTTTTGTGAGACTCATGGACCAGGTACTGAAAGGACTACATTGGAAAACTTGCTTGGTGTACCTGGACGACATCATCGTATTGGGCAAGAGTTTTGATGGACATCTTAAGAACTTGGAGAAAGTTTTCCAGAGAATAGCTGGCGCTGGTCTGAAGTTAAGTCCCAAAAAGTGTACGCTGTTTAAAAAGGAAGTAAATTATTTGGGCCATAAGGTAACGCCAGAAGGTGTCTGTATAGCGAATGAAAAGATAGAGGCAGTAAAGGATTGGCCAAGACCACAGAATCTGCATGAATTGAGAAGTTTCCTTGGGCTGTGCACATATTACCGATTTGTACCAAATTTTGCCAGCGTAGCCCCTAGTCTCCACGAGCTAACAAGAAAAAATAAAGCTTTTGAATGGAAGAAGGAGCAAGAAGTAGCTTTCCAAACATTGAAAGAGCGGTTGTGCACTGCCCCAATGTTGGCATACCAGATTCCAGGAGCAAAGTTTATTCTAGATACAGATGCGAGCGGATATGCTATAGGAGGCGTTTTATCACAACTGGTTGATGGACAAGAGAAGGTAGTTGCATATTACAGCCGTTCAATTGGAAAACCAGAGAGGAACTATTGCGTTACACAGAGAGAACTGTTGGCATTGGTAGAGTGCACTAAACATTTTCACAAATACCTCTACGGCCAGCGATTCCGTGTCAGGACAGATCACGCAGCGTTGAAATGGCTTCTGCAGTTCCGTAATCCGGAAGGACAATTGGCACGGTGGATCGAGCGACTACAAACCTATGACTTTTCCATTGAGCATCGAAAAGGTAGTACCCATGGAAATGCTGATGCAATGTCACGAAGACCATGTAGTCTGGAATGCAAGCACTGCTCAAAGGCCGAGGCTAAAGAAGACATTATAGATGTCCGGCTAATGACTATAACGTGTACGGATGAACGGGACAAGGAACAAATAAGAAAGTGTCAGCTAGAAGATACAGATCTGTCACATGTTATGTAAGGGCTCGAACGAAACGAAAGACCAAGCAGAGAGGAGATGTCAGCAGAGAGTCCCATTGCGAAGTCATATTGGGCACAGTGGAACAGTTTAGAATTGATATCCGGTTGCTTGCATCGAGTATGGCAGAGTGAGGATGGTCAATGCAAGAAGAAACTGATAGTTGTTCCCAGGAAGAGGATTCCTGACGTCCTCAGCGAGCTGCACAATGGTCCAAGTGGAGGTCATCTTGGAATCACGAAGACACTCGAGAAAATTAAGCAGAGATTCTATTGGGTTGGTTGCCGTCAGTCGGTCACCGAGTGGATTGCCAACTGCGAGGTATGCAACAGAGCGAAAGGGCCCAAAACCCGAAGTCATGGCCAGATGAAGCAATATAACTCAGGTGCGCCGTTTGAAAGGATTGCTATGGATGTCGCAGGTCCATTTCCTACTAGGAACTGCGGAAACAAATATGTACTGGTGGTTGCGGATTATTTCATCAAAGAGGTATACCCAATCCCAAATCAAGAAGCGGAAACGGTAGGAGAAGTGTTTATGAACAATTGGGTTGCAAGGTATGGTGTACCAATGGAGTTACATTCTGACCAAGGCAGGAATTTTGAATCAGCTGTATTCCAAGAAATGTGCAAGAAGTTGGGCATTCGAAAAACACGGACAACTGCATTGCATCCTCAGTCTGATGGTATGGTGGAACGCTTCAATAGAACATTGGAGGAGCATTTAAGGAAAGTAATAGACAAGTACCATAAGGACTGGGATACACACATATCATTATTCTTGATGGCCTACCGATCGGCAGTACATGACACAACGGGCCAAACTCCCGCAAAGGTAATTTTTGGTAATGACCTTCGACTGCCAGCTGATTTGAAGTATGGGATAGATGCCGATGCGGAGAGGAATGTCAAGAAATCCACTGGTGTCTTGGAAGAAGAGCTGAGAGAGATACACAATCTGGTAAGGCAACGAGCAAAGATTATGGGTGACAACATGAAAGCGAGGTACGATAAAGCAATTAATTCGGAAGGGTTTCAGGAGGGAGATTTGGTGCTGCTATACAACCCACAACGAAAAAAAGGTTTGTCCCCGAAATAGCAGTGTAACTGGGAAGGTCCATACAAAGTTGTAAAACGGATCAACGATGTAGTGTACCGCATACAAACAACTACCAAACCACGAACCAAAGTGAAAGTGGTTCATTTGGAGAGATTAGCAGCGTTTAGATCGAGATATTTGTCTGATCGGGATGATCAGACTTAGGTGGAGGGCAGTGTCACGGATATTAGCATCACTAAGCTATACCATCACTAAGGCGATGCTAAGCGATATTTACGTCAATAATCAAATCATGTATACACATATATAAGGCAGCCGAGAGATGTCACACACAGATGCATTTACTTATACGCCTATGTGCGCGCGAGAGACTGTAAACTACAAACATTCACATCAATAATTCAATCTTTATGTATCTACATAAACGAATAAATAATTGCGTCTACACATATGTACCATGTACGAATACGAGCAGCGGAGAGTCAATGCGCAAACACATGCATATATCTGAGAAGTTTGAGAGCTACTGGACTAGTAGATTCTGGAAGCGCCTAAAAGATGTATAAAATTGTGTAATTTTAGTTATAGCTGAGAAGTTTGAGAGCTCATGGACAATGCTAGTAGGTTCTGGAAAAATGCGAACGAGGAAACCAAAGGGTATAAAAGGCAACAGATGTAGAGGCGCTGTAATTCAGTTTGAGTTCAGCTATCAATCAGTTTGATTAAGCACGCGATCTGGCGGCCAATAGTAGAGTTTCATTTGAGTTATCAATCAGTTTGGTTATTAAGCCAGCGAGTAGCAAAGTATAAGTGTTATTGTGAAGTACTTTAATAAAGGCCATTTTTCCATTGTTCAATATTCGAGTTATTTATTCAACAGTTTAGTGATTCGAACTTAGCAGAGGATTGCAAATAAGAGGATTTGCAAGTAAATTCGTTACAATATGTTTGTACGATATGGGTATCAAATGAAAGGTGTTAATGAGTATTTTAAAAGGGAGTGATCCTTAGTTCGATAGGTGGACGCCGTTTCGAGATATCGCCATAAAGGTGGACCAGGGGTGACTCTAGAATGTGTTTAAACGATATAGGAATCAAATGAAAGGTGTTACTGAACATTTTAAGAGGGAGTGGGCTTTAAGTCTATAGGTGTACGCCTTTTCGAGATATCGCCATTAGGGTGGGCCAGGGGTGTCTCTAGAATGTTTGTACGATATGGGTATCAAACGAAAGGTGTTACTGAGCATTTTAAGAGGGAGTGGGCATTAGGTCTATAGGTGGACGCCTTTTCGAAATAGCGCCATTAGGGTGGGCCAGGGGTGACTCTAGAATGTGTTTGTACGATATGGGTATCAAATGAAAGGTGGTAATGAGTATTTTAAAAGGGAGTAATCCTTAGTTCTATAGGTGGACGCCTTGTCGAGATATCGCCATCAAGGTGGACCAAGGGTGACTCTAGATTGTTTGTACGATATGGGTATCAAAAGAAAGGTGTTACTGAGCATTTTAAGAAGGAGTGGGCATTAGGTCTATAGGTGGACGCCTTTTCCAAATAACGCCATTAGGGTGGGCCAGGGGTGACTCTAGAATGTTTGTACGATATGGGTATCAAATGAAAGGTGGTAATGAGTATTTTAAAAGGGAGTAATCCTTAGTTCTATAGGTGGACGCCTTTTCGAGATATCGCCATTAGGGTGGGCCAGGGGTGACTCTAGAATGTTTGTACGATATGGGTATCAAACGAAAGGTGTTACTGAGCATTTTAAGAGGGAGTGGGAATTAGGTCTATAGGTGGACGCCTTTTCGCGATATCGCCATTAGGGTGGACCAGGGGTGACTCTAGAATGTTTGTACGATATGGGTATCAAACGAGAGGTCTTACTGAGCATTTTAAGAGGGAGTGGGCATTAGGTCTATAGGTGGACGCCTTTTCGAGATATCGCCATTAGGGTGGGCCAGGGGTGACTCTAGAATGTGTTTGTACGTTATGGATATCAAATGAAAGGTGGTAATGAGTATTTTAAAAGGGACTAATCCTTAGTTCTATAGGTGGACGCCTTTTCTAGATATCGCCATAAAGGTGGACCAAGGGTGACTCTAGAATGTTTGTACGATATGGGTATCAAACGAAAGGTGTTTCTGAGCATTTTAAGAGGGAGTGGGCATTAGGTATATAGGTTGAAGGCTTTTTCGAGATATCGCCATTAGGGTGGGCCAGAGGTGACTCTAGAATGTGTTTGTACGATATGGATATCAAATTAAAGGTATTAATGAGGGTTTTAAAAGCGAGTTGCCCTTAGATATATATGTGAAGGCGTTTTCGCAATATCGACCAAAATGTGGACCAGGGTGATCCAGAAAATCATCTGTCGGGTACTGCAAATTTATTTATATATGCAATACCACGAACAGTATTCCTGCCAAGATTCCAAGGGCTGTTGATTTCGCTTGTAGAACTTTTTCATTTTCTTTTACTTAATATGGTAGGTGTCGCACCCATTTTACAAAGTTTTTTTTTTAAGTTATATTTTGCGTCAATAAACCAATCCAATTACCATATTTCATCCCTTTTTTCGTAATTGGTATAGAATTATGGCATTTTTTTCATTTTTCGTAATTTTCGATATCGATAAAGTGGGCGTGGTTATAGTCGGATTTCGGCCATTTTTTACACTAAGATGAAGTGAGTTCAGATAAGTACGTGGACTAAGTTTAGTAAAGATATATCCGTAAAATATCGGTTTCTGCTCAAGTTATCATGTTAACGGCCGAGCGGACGGACAGAGGGTGGACTGTATATAAAAACTGGGCGTGGCTTCCACCGATTTCGCCCATTTTCCCAAAACACAGTTACCGTCATAGAATCTATGCCCCTATCAAATTTAAGAAGGATTGGTAAATTTTTGTTCGACTTATGGCATTAAAAGTATTCTGGACAACCTAAATGAAAATTGGCGGAGCCACGCCCATTTTGAAATTTTCTTTTATTTTTGTATTTTGTGGCATCATATCATTACTGGAGTTGAATTTTGACTTAATTTACTTATATACAGTAAAGATATTAAATTTTTTGTTAAAATTTGACTTTTAAAAAAATTTCTTTTAAAAAGTGGGCGTGTTCTTCATCCGATTTTGCTAATTTTTAGTTAACGTATATATAGTAATAGTAGTAACGTTCCTGCCAAATTTCATCATGATATCTTCAACGACTGCCAAATTACAGCTTGCAAAACTTTTAAATTACCTTCTTTTAAAAGTGGGCGGTGCCACACCCATTGTCCAAAATCTTACTAATTTTCTATTCTGCGTAAAAACGTCAACCCATCTACCAAGTTTCATCGCTTTATCCGCCTTTGGCAATGAATTATCGCATTTTTTCGGTTTTTCGAAATTTTCGATATCGAAAAAGTGGGCGTGGTTATAGTCCGATATCGTTTATTTTAAATAGCGATCTAAGATGAGTGCCCAGAAATCTACATACCAAATTTCATCAAGATACCTCAAAATTTACTCAAGTTATCGTGTTAACGGGCAGACGGACGGACGGACATGGCTCAATCAAATTTTTTTTCGATACTGATGATTTTGATATATGGAAGTCTATATCTATCTCGATTCCTTTATACCTGTACAACCAACCGGTATCCAATCAAAGTTAATATACTCTGTGAGCTCTGCTCAACTGAGTATAAAAACTGTTGCCTCTTGCTATACATATTTGTTTACATTATGTACTTTCACAGAATAAATTACAATATACCAGGGATGCACCTTAACGTTAAGCTAATCGTTTATCAAAAAATTTCCACCGTTTCCGTTGAAACACTTCGAAATATTATAGATAAAGAAATTATCAAGATAAATTGTATCTCGTTTTAAACCGAAACGAAAAGCTTTCGTTAACGTTAAAAACGTTAACAAAAACGTGTTACTTTATGTTTGAATTGTGCTGGCAATGCTATAGCCATGGTGAAGCCGTAAAGTGGTAACAGCGAGCGGACATACACACACAAACTCCATGTAATTTGTATTTGTAATTCGTTGGTGGTAATGTCAAATACTCTGAGAAATGTTCGTACTGTCAAAATTCATGAGAAAAGTTGCAATCAGCAGAAAACGAAACAAAATCATCTCGTTAATTTGCCGTTCTTAACGTTAATAAACGAAACGAAATGACTTTGTTTCGTTTATTAACGTTAATTATCGTAACGAAATGATATCAGTTCGTTGGTTAAGCATGCCTGCAATATACCTATGTAGAAACCTAACATGCATAATACGCATATACACATCGTCCCGTTTATTCGTTAACCTCGTATCTACAAGTGAGCCATTTTCGGTAAAGCGAATTTCATTTGGGACCAAAATTCATCGAAAAAACAACCAAATTTTTGTTTTATTTTATTAGTATAAAATACAAAACTTTAGGATGTTTCTATATAAAATTTGACTAAACATAGTGAAGACTTTCCTTTAATTCAAGCTGAACAAACAAATATATGGGCATACAACCAAAAATGATACTATATTTATATACACAGCATTATGTTGTTGATTGCAATGAAATAAAATGTATGGTGCAATTAAGTTTTAGTAAGAAACGGTTCAAAATTTGCGTGCTGGTGTTGCCGAACTATGTATGTATGTGGAAAACTCAGTAAATCATAAATGAAACTAGGCAATTTTGTTAGTGCTATTTTTATATATGCCTACCTTTTCTCTTAGCGTTTAAACTAAATATCTGAGCCTAGATTCAGTAAGTGTGAGTTTTGATCCCAGGAGTCAGGGATTCTGCTAGCACCTACGGGAACTATTTTATACAAAAAAATTTCTTCCGAAATCAAATCTCTTTTGCATTTGCTTCCTTCTGTTTTCGAGTTAAAATATTTCTTGTGCGAAGATACTTAGTTTTCAATTACCTTGCGTGGCTTAACATCACAATAGTCCTGGAATTCCTTGAACTCATTGAGCTGGATGAGAAAGATTTAAATATCAAAGTTCCAAACGAGAAGTAATGCATCGAATTTCTTGGTATAAGTTTTGAAAGTGTTAGGCTCACGACAGAGTGCTCGCTATAAGCTATGCTAGGCGAGAAGAAATTTTTATTTTCATATATTTTACATAGTGTTGTATAACCGATCGAAATATCTAGCTGTTATTAATATTATTATAAAACCAGAGTTTTTTTTTTTTTTGATTAGTTGATTATTTCATCAACAATTAACTACAATGTGTTTGCCAACACTTTTCTTTTTAATACCTTATATCCTAGGTGAAATGTTATCGTTCTGGTACATTTTACTGACTGAGCAATTTTTTATGGTGAGAGTTCCATTGAAGTAAATTCAAAATTATAAGGGGCTAACGAAAGTGTGGCGAATTTTTGGGCAATATTGTGAATTTTTACCTGAGTGAAAAAGAAACAAAAGCACCAATCGTGGCTACTGCCTAAAAAAGACCAAAATTGAAGAAAAGGGACCAGCGGAACAAATGGGGTTCGAAGGGACCATTTTTGGTCCAAATGGACCAAAGTGGCAACCGTGAAAGCGAAGAAAACTACCATTAAAATTTCTCCACAGACACTGGTGAGTTTCTTGGTGATGACAGCGTTACCACTTGGGCCAGAATCGCGAATAAAAGAACTGGTAACGATATTCGGTTACATAATGTTCTAGGAACTATTTTACCGGTAACGCTCAGAATCGAGGCGTAAAAGTGAATGTAGAGATTTCCGCGAATGTTGCTGTAGGATTGCAAAGCCTTTTTTGTAACTGCAAGAAATTCCAAACGACTGCTATGTTATCAAATGATGGACACGGTGGTCAGCTGTTAGATAAACATTATTATTACAGTCACTTTCTTAAATACATGAGTTATGAGTAGGGAGAATAGAAAAACTTTTATACAGTGTACTCTCTCCTAACGGATACCTCTCCTAAGCGGACAACTCTCATAAACGGAAAATTTTTTCAGCACCAAAAAAATCCCTATGCATTTTTTAATCTTTCCCTTTTGAGCGGACAACCCTCCAATAACAGGACGCGGATACTTGCTTTTTACCCCAAAGGGCTTTTTAATTTCCTATAACCGGACAGCTTACATCACTTTTTTCATTTACTCTTTACCATGTTCGTACAGCTGTTGCTTATTCACTAATACGTGCACGCATGTAGGGGAATCCCCTAAACACGAAGAACCTGTTTCCAATACAGTAAAAAAACATAAAAATGTATGTACCTATTGCATACACGTAGTTAGTATCTTCTTGTGTGTGTACGTACGTGAATCGCAATGCCTAAAGTAGTGTTGAGTATTAAAGACAAAGCTAATGTCATTAAAATTCATAAGAAAGAAAAACTAAGTGTACGAGAGTGGGCAAAGATATATAAGATCAGCAAAACGCAAGCTGCTAGCACTATCAAAAACAAAGATCAAATTTTAAGTTTGTGGGACACTGACGTCAATCCGGAGAGAAAAAGGAGTCTGCTGAAGCCCAAAGGCCTTAATATTGATAAATTGTGCTACGAATGGTTTGTGAAGGCTCGAAATAAGAGAATACCTCTGTCAGGCACGCTTATAAGGAGCAAAGCTAAAGAAATTGCAGTGAGACTCTATTACGACGATTTTAGTGCATCATCGGGCTGGCTTGAAATGTTCAAAAAACGTCACAATATAACTTTCCGTACAATTTCTGGAGAAGCCGGTAGTGTAAACCAAGATGACGTCAAAAGTTTTTGCACAAAAATACCACATTTGATTGAAGGATATAATTCACGAAATATTTATAATGCAGATGCGACTGGCTTATTCTTCCGAGCCATACCCGATAAAACATTTGCATTAAAAGGTGAAAAATGCACGGGTGGAAAACTGGCTAAAGATAGACTCACGATTTTACACTGCGTCAATATGAGAAAAAGAACGCATTTTTTTTATTGGAAAATCTGCAAGGTCTAGAGTGTTTCGCAACATTAATTTGAACAATTTACCACTTACCTGGCGGTGAAACAAAAAGGTTTGGATGACATCTGATTTGATGACAGATTTTCTCGTGCTGTTCGATAGAAAAATACAACTTCAAGAACGAAACATCGTGTTATTTCTAGATAATGCAGCTTTTCATCCTCGTGATCTAAAACTGAAGAATGTTAAAGTAATTTTTCTCCCAGCAAATACGACAACATTTTGTCAGCCATTTGATCAAGGTGTTATAAAAAACTTTTAATTTATGTACAAATCGTTATTTTTAAAACATATTTTGGTACGGATGGAAGATTAAAATTCTGCTATGGAATTATCAAAATCAATAAATTTGTTAGACGTTGTTTATTTTATACACAAGGCGTGGGAACAAGTGAGTCCACAGACAGTACAAAATTGTTTTATTAAAGCTGGGTTTGTGAAAATCGATTTGCCCAAGGATAAAAGCGGGTGCACTGCAGAAGATGGAGCTTCCTTTATTAGCTCTTGCCCAGTTCTCTAGAGTTCTTTATCGAGTTCAGAGTGAAATCCAAATTAACGTGGAGGACTATATTAATTTAGATAATGAAATCTCTATTAATGATGAAGACGTGGGAAATATCAATACTGAAATGTTACCTGTCTTTCAAGAATCGCTGGCCATCTCGTCTGAAGATGAAATAGAAAATGATATTGCTGACAAGATTACTTCTTATAAAGAGGCTTACATAGCTATAAAAAATTAAAGCATTTTTCTTTAAATCACAGCGACTTTAGGGGTGTTGAGCTGCTAACTGATATTCAACTACATCTTCAAGATATTGAAATTAAAGGAAAAACTTGCCAAGCGAAAATTTCTGACTTTTTAAAATTATTTTGAATATTTTGTACACAAAACTTTATTCTTTAATTTATGAATTAATATTATTGTTTTGGAAATAAAACTGTTTAAACATTCATCAATAATACTTTTCCCATAAGCGGACACCTCTCATAAGCGGAGAAATTTGGCAGTCTCTAAGGTGCCCGTTTAAGAGAGAGTACACTGTACTATATGAAGTTTGTTGCTGATTGTCTTCGTGTATGATTACCATGGTGTCGTTTTCGATGTTTGGGCGATCTTTATACCACTGAGCGTGCTTGTAGCTCGTTGATGTATTCATGGGACCATTGCTTCCAGAAATGTTGTTTAATTGCGGCTATTTGTGCCCACTGTTGCGAGTTGCTTACGTTGTATGAATCATTTTTCTCCGGAATTGCCTTTAGTGCATCGCTAATGATGAAGTGGCCTGGAGTCAATGCTTCGTAGACATTTGGGTCAGAGGATAATGGCGATATTGGCCGAGAATTCATCACCGCTTCGATTTCCACCAACACAGTTGTAAGTTCTTCGTATGCTAGTCGTGCGTTTGCAATGCTGCGATTCAGATGCCCCTTAGCTGATCTCACGGCCGCTTCCCAAATCCCGCCAAAATGAGGTGCTCTGGGGGTATAAAATTAAAATTTATAAATTCATTGGTACTGTATGTTGTAATTAAATCTTGTGTCTCCTTTTCAAATAAAAATGCTTTCAATTCTAAAATTTTGTTAGAAGCGCCAACAAAATGTGTGGCATTGTCACAAAAAATGTCATACGGCAAGCCTGTCCTTCCGATCATTCTCTTTAATGATGCTAGAAATGCGTCAGTCGAAAGATTTGATACCACTTCTATGTGCACTACCTTAGTAGCAAGGCAAACAAAAGTTGCCTCTAATTCGCAAGTATACATCAACTGGTCCGCAAAAATCCATGCCGCATCGGGCAAAAGGGCGTGATGGAGTCAATCGTTCAACCGGTAAGTGTCCCATGACTTGCTGGATTAATTTCGGCTTGTAGCGTACGCAATGTATGCACGATCTGACCACTCGCCTTGCCACGTCGCGCGCGTTGATAATCTAAAATGTTTGCCTTATCAGCGCTACAAGCGCCTTTGGTCCTGTATGGTAATGCCTTTGGTGCAGATATCGCACATAGTTAATGGTGAACTAGCATTTGCATGGCAATATGAATAGGTGTTTTCTCTCTGTTGGAATGTTCGCTAGATTCAACCGCCCACCAACTCTCAATAATTGAAATCTTTCGACCGATTCAAGATAGGGGTTCAAATAGTGCAACTGAACATTTGTAGGTAAATTTTTCTGTAAAAGATTAATATCGTTAGCAAAATGTTTTTGTTGCAAATTCCAAATTATGCAAAAAAGGGCAAACTGCAGTTCCTGCGAAGATAGAGGTATTGGTTCATTATATTTAAAATCAGGTCGTAGTTTATTGACGAGTCGAAACATCCGACCGATTAATCGTATGCTACTAATATAAGAACTCTTTTGGCTAATGACTTCAAGGATATGGTTAGTGTCTATAGTTGTGCTATACGCCGACTTCTGTTTTCGCTTTCTATAATGTCTATATCAAGGCATTTGTTTTCGTTTTTTGGCCAATCCTCCATGGTTTCATATAGAAATGCTGGTATCTTGTACCAAACTGAGCTTTCGAGTTCTTCCACCGTATATCCTCTGGACACGTTTTCTGCAGGATTGCTATATTATGGAACATGCATTCAATGGGCTTGCGAAGTTAATCCTTGTATTTCCGAAACCCGATTTCCGACGAATGTAGAAAGCGTTATTGAGTGCATCTTCAGCCAATGCAAGACCACTTGTGAATCTGTCCATAGAAAACCATTAAAAGATTTATTAGAAATAATTGATTTGATTTTTGAAAAATGGCGAGCTGAAAGTAGAGCGCCGCAAAGTTCTAGTTTTGGCAACGACTGTTTTTTGATAGGGGCGACTCCAGACTTTGCTGTGAGTAAATGGATGCTAATGCTTCCGGACTTGGTAACTGTGCGCGTGTATATTGCGCATCCATATGCTCCTATAGATGCGTCACAGAAGCCATGCAATTGGAAAGACTGGGTGTCCGTTGAAAGACAATACGGTGAGTGAGGATAAGTCTGAAATGTCCGGAGGAAACTTATCCAAGCGGAATGTATGTTCTGAGTTACAGATTCCTCCCAATACAACTTAAGTAGCCATATCTTCTGTAATAGAATTTTAAATATAATTACAATAGGAGCCAACAAACCAAGAGGGTCAAACAAAGATGATGCAACTGAGAGGATGGAGCGCTTCGTTATTCGATTATTTAGCTCTTTTCTTGGTTAGAACGAAAACAATAAAGTATCATGTGCTTGATCCCATCGCAGGCCCAGGGCGCTGGTAACATATTCGTCCAAGTTGAGATTTTTCGCACAGTTATCCTGCGTAAGTCGATGATGGTTTGAGTGCCACTTTGAAAGCTGGAATCCACCCAAAGCTAACAACTCTACCAGCTCTTTCTTTACTCGAAGAAGTTCGTTCAAACTATATGCGCCACACAACAAATCATCTACATATAATGACGATTTGAAGATGCTAGATCCAAGTGCAAACTGATCTTGATATTGCTCAGCCATTCCATAAGTTACTTTATTCAACTGAAACGTGCGAACTTGTCTGTACATCTTAACTATATCGGCGGTAAGTGCAAATCTATATAGGCGAAATCGAATAAGAAGAAGAATTAACTCACTTTGAATTGTAGGACGAACCATCAAAATGTCGTTGAGATTTTTGTGTTGTGGTCCGACAAGAAGTATCAAAAACAACACGGAGTTTTGTTGTTGTGCTGGTGGGCTTCAAGACACAATGGTGTGGGATGAAATAATGTGGTTCTTCCAGATTTGGGTTATCCACGACGTTCATATATCCAAGACGCTCGTATTCGTCCATGAAATCCACGTATTGCTCCTTCAAACGGTGAAACTTTGCTAAACGACGTTCTTGGGAATTGAAGCGCCTTAGTGCCGTGGTATACGAGTCGCCGAAGCAGGAGGGATCATCCTTGAAAGGCAGTTTTACCACGATTCTGCCAGTTTGATTTCTCGAAACAGTAGTTTTTTTTATAGCTGATTACAAGTTGATTGTTCGCGAGTCCATGGCTCGGCATTGTTGGTAACTTCCTCAATTTTCCATAATTTTTCCATCTTGGCATCCAAAGAATCATTGGCTGAAAATAAACATTTAGGTACGTTGAGGCGAATTATTGTTTGATTGGTATCGGCCCGATAAAACCCATCCTAAAAGAGTTTTTTGCAAGATTGGCAAATTATTTCCAAGTTTAATTTGGCCGACTGCCAAGATACTAAGGAAAGTTTACGTACCTAGCAACAAATCAATTTTCTTTGGTACGTAAAATTCGTCGTCTGCGAGTGGAAGAGGGTCTGGCTGATAAGCAATATGGGGGGTTATGCAAAGCGTTAGAGGAAGCTCGAATTCACTTTGCTGCGATTTGATATTAGTGGAAGTTTTGTATTTTATATTTGTAGACGACTTACCAATGCCTTGTAGTTCTATATTGTCACGGATATTAGCATCACTAAGCTATACCATCACTAAAGCGATGCTAAGGCATGCTAAACGATATTTACGTCAATAATCAAATCATGTATACACATATATAAGGCAGCCGAGAGATGTCACACACAGATGCATTTACTTATACGCCTATGTGTGCGCGAGAGACTGTAAACTACAAACATTCACATCAATAATTCAATCATTATGTATGTATCTACATAAAATAATAAATAATTGCGCCTACATATATGTACCATGTACGTATACGAGCAGCGGAGAGTCAATGCACTAACACATGCATATATCTGAGAAGTTTGAGAGCTACTGGACTAGTAGATTCTGGAAGCGCCTAAAAGATGTATAAAATTGTGCAATTTTAGTTATAGCTGAGAAGTTTGAGAGCTCATGGACAATGCTAGTATATTCTAGAAAAATGCGAACGAGGAAACCAAAGAGTATAAAAGGCGACAGATGTAGAGGCGCTGTAATTCAGTTTGAGTTGAGCTATCAATCAGTTTGATTAAGCACGCGATCTGGCGGCCAATAGTAGAGTTTCATTTGGGTATCAATCAGTTTGGTTATTAAGCCAGCGAGTAGCAAAGTATAAGTGTTATTGTGAAGTACTTTAATAAAGGTCATTTTTCCATTGTTCAAGATTGGAGTTATTTATTCAACAGTTTAGTGATTCGAACTTAGCGGAGGATTGCAAATAAGAGGATTTGCAAGTAAATTCGTTACAATTGGTGTCAGAAGAGGAATTGTTGAATAAATTCCGAAGACTTCGAATAAACTTGGACATGCCAAAGTTGAATGAATTGACGATCCAGCAACTGAAGGAGGAGTTGGAAGTCCGAGGAGTGGCTACTTTTGGCGATAAATCCCAGCTACAAAAACGACTAAGTGTAGCTATGGTATTTGAAGGAATCTACAATGCTGAGGAGTATGACTTTCATTATGATAGCGACAAAACAACAACAAAAATGGGAGAAAAAAACGAAACACCGCAGACAGTGACGAACATAGTATCTGTACAAACATCGACAATAGCATCTCAGCTGGAATCACAGGAGACACGCATTTCGGAAATGGCGTCGCAAATGTCATCTCAATTGGAAGAACAGAAGACATATATATCATCTCAATTGGAAGCGCAAGAGGCACGTATATCTGGAATGTCGACAAACATTTCGGAACAGGTATCATCGCAGCTCTTTGCGAAACTGGACGAGCAGGATGCAAAAATTTTACAACTTGAGGACAAAATTGATGCCGAGATAGAAGCGTTGAAAGGTCTTATGCAACAGTTACAACTAAATCGCTCAGCTGGTCCAGCGAGCAATCCGAAGATAAAAACTCCATCTTTTGACGGCTCTGTTCCTTTCGAGGTATTCAAGCTTCAATTTGAGAAGACGTCAGCAGTGAACAACTGGAATGCTGAAGATAAAGTGGCTGCTCTATTAGTAGCATTGAAGGGGCCAGCAGCCGAAATCCTACAGACGATTCCCGAAGGAGAGCGGAACAACTATGAAGCATTGATGGCCGCTGTCGAGAGACGTTATGGAAGCGATCATAGAAAACAGATATTCCAAATTGAGTTGCAAAACCGCTACCAAAAAGCAAATGAGACATTGCTGGAGATTGCTTCAGATATTGAAAGATTGGCTCATCTTGCAAATGCGGACGCACCCGTGGAATACACTGAAAGGGTAAAAATCCAGAGTTTCATAAATGGCATACGGGACGTGGAAACGAAGCGAGCTACATACGCAAACCCAATGCTGACATTTGCTGAAACGGTATCACATGCATTGACTCAGGAAACGACCTCACTATTTAGTAAACCAGCATACAAAGCTCATCGTGTGGAAGTGGAAAGGCCCGATTGGGTAGACAAAATTTTGGAAGCACTGAAAGGATTACAACAAAATAATGCCGGAATTATGAAGTGTTTCAAGTGCGGTAACCCAAGTCACATTGCACGTCATTGTAGAACCGGTCATGGTACTTCCAACTTGGCTGGTCGTAAACGCAAAGCTGGAGGAGATAAACAAGAGCGAGTCAAATGCAAAAATCGAGGACTTGCCCCAGCTATGGAATGTCGTGTGATACCTATCTCGCAAATTGGAAGGAAATCGAGCAGTCTTACCGTCAAAGGAAATGTGGATGGCAAGGAGCGTGTACTGACTGTAGATACGGGCGCATCTCATTCATTGATCCGATCTGATTTGGTCAACAGGAAAGTAAAGCCATTACCTTGAGCAAGATTTCGTACGATTACTGGCGAGTATAACCAAGTCCAGGGAGAAGTGGTATGTGAGGTCTTAATTGGGGAGGTCATGGTTCTACACAAATTCGTTGTGGCAGAGATCGTTGATGAAGTCATATTGGGAGTGGATTTCCTAGTTGACTATGACATCAGGATCGACATGCAGAAATGGATTATGCATTATAAGAACCAGGATGTGCCAATTAACTTCAGTTTGAAAAAAGGTTTCAGCAGTAATTGAGTACTGGTGGAGAAAAGTCGACAAAGGCCACGAAAGTCAAAGGTAAAGGTTGATGAAACGAATGGGCCAAACAAAGCGAAATCAAAAGTACCTGCGAGAAAAACACCGGCATTGACAACCCCTAATGGACGCACTAAAACGACTGCAAGAATTTTGCAGGAAGCATGCAAGGGTGGTTTAAAGCCAACGGCGCACTTCTGTTGGGAAACGGCGGAACGATACTGTCAAGCCAATCCGTCAAGCGCAAGCTCTGCGAAGTAGTTCATTGGTCAAACAACAGAGTGCGAGGGAACGACTAAGGATAATGAGTAGTAAGATCAAACGCAGGTACAATGAGAACAATAATTCGGAAGGGTTCTTGGAGGGAGATTTGGTACTGTTAAACAACCCTCACCGGCGGAAAGGTGTTCCAGCCAAATTTCGGTGCATTTGGTACGGGCCTTCCCAAGGTTGCGAAGAAGATCAGTAATTCCATCTACCGCATACAAACCATTGGGAAACCACGAAATAGAAAGGTGGTTCATGTGGAGATGCTAGCGGCGTTTAGATCGAGAGATTTGTATGATCGGGACGATCAGACTTAGGTGGAGGGCAGTGTCACGGATATTAGCATGACTAAGCTATACCATCACTAAAGCGATGCTAAGGCATGCTAAGCGATATTTACGTCAATAATCAAATCATGTATACACATATATAAGGCAGCCGAGAGATGTCACACACAGATGTATTTACTTATACGCCTATGTGTGCGCGAGAGACTGTAAACTACAAACATTCACATCAATAATTCAATCATTATGTATGTATCTACATAAACGAATAAATAATTGCGCCTACATATATGTACCATGTACGTATACGAGCAGCGGAGAGTCAATGCACTAACACATGCATATATCTGAGAAGTTTGAGAGCTACTGGACTAGTAGATTCTGGAAGCGCCTAAAAGATGTATAAAATTGTGCAATTTTAGTTATAGCTGAGAAGTTTGAGAGCTCATGGACAATGCTAGTATATTCTAGAAAATTGCGAGGAAACCAAAGAGTATAAAAGGCGACAGATGTAGAGGTTTGAGTTGAGCTATCAGTTTGATTAAGCACGCGATCTGACGTCCAATAGTAGAGTTTCATTTGAGTATCAATCAGTTTGGTTATTAAGCCAGCGAGTAGTAAAGTATAATTGTTATTGTGAAGTACTTTAATAAAGGTCATTTTTCCATTGTTCAATATTGGAGTTATTTATTCAACAGTTTAGTGATTCGAACTTAGCGGAGGATTGCAAATAAGAGGATTTGCAGTAAATTCGTTACAATATTTTATTTCATTTTTGGTAACGAATATTTATGAGCGAATTCCTCAATAATAAAATTCACCTGGGAGAAAGAATCCAGCAAGGCTTTGCCCAGTCTATAGTTACCACACGAATCGCGAACTAAAATCTTGGCAGTTGCTAGAATGACTTCATCAGATGAACTGAGCATGTGTGTGTGCATTGCTGCTTCATGTGATGATGATGGTGTTGCATTTTGGGCTATAGTAGATCCACGATGTAATAAGCTGTGGTGCTGCTTCGAACAAACCTTGCATCTGTGGGTTGAAGGGCATTGCGTTAGTTGATATCCTCTAGATAAGCAATTGATGCAGAGTCCTATTTTGTTAACTTTGTCAAAGCGCTGAGTCGAATTCAAAGCCCTGAAATAATCGCAATTGGAAATTGTGTGAGTTGTATTTGAGCAAACGGAGCACGGCGTATTTGAGCAGGTAAACGAGAATCCCTTGGTTGGATTCTTAACTTATTTGTAATGGATTTGTTGACTGGAAACACTGATGATCAGGTGTGTGTAGCTTGCATCGATTCCAAATATTGGCAATGTTTTCTAATACCTTCACACAATCGTCCCATGTCTTGAAGTCCAAAGATTCTTTCCACTTTTTATTTGTTTGTTCATCCGATTTCTGCAATACCCAATAAATGAGCATAGCGTGAGATATTTGCTCATCAATACCTAACGAGAGAAGTGATACATAAATAGCAGAAGCCTTATCGATAAGTCTTCTCAATTGTAAGGCATTTGGTTTCGAGAGAGACGATAAATCAAATAAAGACGAGATATTGTCCAAAAAAATTAAAGTTTTATTCTCGTACATTTCCCTTAGCCGTTCCAATGCTTTCGAGTAATTTTCGTTAGTTACCTGGAAAGCATCGAACGTTTCTAAAGCCTGACCTTGAAGTGAATTCCGCAAATGGTTGAATTTTTCAATATTTGGAAGGCTGAATTCTTTATCAGTTACTTTTTTGAACGATTTAATAAAATTCTGGTACTCAGAATACTTGCCACTAAATGTTGGAAGCTTGAGTTTTGGTTATTTATTGCCGTGCTGCACAACGCAGCTTGTGTCCGACAGGGAAATGTTATGTTCTTCCACCAGCTGTGATTGGATCACTAGTTTTGTGGTTACGTATATATCTTCAAGGTCAGCGCGTCCTCCATCGTTGTTATCCAACTTTTCGATGCCCGTTTGGATCGATAATACCTGTTTAAAATATGATTCGAGAATTCCCAAACGACATTTATATTTAGCAGCTGAAAAAACTTTAGCTCCGGGGCGCAAACTAGTTCCACAATGTTCTTAATGCGCGTAATATTTTTCTTGGTATTCGCACGCTGTTGCTTTAATTCATCTAAAGACATGTTATATACGATGTAATTTTATGCAAAAATAGAGTAAAAATTCCCCAAATGCGTGAGTTGAAGCGAAGGAAAGTAGCAGAAACGATGATTGTGAATTTGCAGTCAGCGATGACGATTTTTTCAAAAGCAGCTGAGGCTACGTTGCTTGAAGACAGCAATGTGCGATGGCTTGGAGCTCGTCCAACAATAGTGATGAGTGGTCTAAATCTGACCACCAGATATCCAATTGTAACTTACAATCACGAATATATGTACTTATGCTTCTTGCCCCACGTTGGGCGCCAAAAAATGTAGGATTATAAAGCCTTTTTTGTAACCGCAAGAAATTCCAAACGACTGTTATGTTATCTTATGATGGACACGGTGGTCAGCTGTTAGACTAACTTCATTATTACAAAGTCACTTTCTTAAATACATGAGTTATGATAAGGGAGAATAGAAAAACTTTTATACTGTATTAAGTTTGTTGCTGCATACATAATTGCACTTTCCAACATATACATATGTGCGCGTGTACATACATACAAAAGTTATGCGAAGAGATAAAAGGGGGACTCATTAAAGCA
The DNA here is from genome assembly GCF_040869045.1 of Eurosta solidaginis. Classification (NCBI taxonomy): domain Eukaryota; kingdom Metazoa; phylum Arthropoda; class Insecta; order Diptera; family Tephritidae; genus Eurosta; species Eurosta solidaginis. The sequence goes on from NC_090320.1 coordinate 179,028,358, forward strand.
TATAAACTTATAAGATGTAAAATTATATCCATTTACACACGCTGTTTTATGAACGGCCCTAGTAATATTCTTGATAATCTTAATTGTCGATCAGCTGTATTATTGCCCAAAAAAATTGTTTGATTGTTATACAAATTAAAAAATGTCAAGATTGAGTGAAAAATCAAAACTAAAACATCTTTACTAAGATATTTTTGTAAATGACTTGCTGATGTTGGAGAATTCTGATGAAAATGCCTGCTGTAATGTCTGCAGGTTGCATTCCTTTGAGTTTACCGCGTTTACACTATGAAATGTGCGCGTAAATTTATACAAATTGTGTAAATGATTTTTCATACAAAATTTTACAGCTCGTTTACGCACTAGACAAATTTATACGTTTACACACTTTATAAGGCATTTATAAGGTTAAATGAGTCCCCCTAAAGAGACCATTAATAGAACAATAATATAATGACGTGAGTGTAACTAACGTTAGACAAAATAATATAAACTACCAGCATCGGTAATTCAGGTGAATGGCCGCGATGACGGTAGCCTTGAATTTGAGTGTATAGGCAAAGTAGAATGTAAAATAACTTTAAATATGTGAGTTAACTGGCGAGGAAGAGGTTCTCCATCGGTGACCCAACAGTTGCATTGGAAATTGAATTTTAAAACTTTTGAAATGCTTAATTAGAGGGCTCCGAGTGGGTTGTTGAAATTTGTGTTCAAAGTTACATACATATATTAGCAACAGAGATTACTGAGGTGGTAAAATACCGGTTGAATTTAACAAAATGTTTAACAAGTAAATGATAGGCATGGTTGCTTTGCAGTTCCTCCCACTTCCAGTCAAAAAAATGTCCATAGCCAAGAAAAATAATATACCGAATTAAAATAAAAAGTCACAGAAACTACCCCGTAAGGGGAATCTCTAGTTCAAAATAAGTGCATTTCTACTGCATTCTGAACCACTAAAAAGTTGGCCATGTACCTCTTTTACATGTTTTCAACTGCCGAATTTAACATGGCGATTTCGTAGGCGGTGGAAATTGTCCCCGCTGTTTTAACTTTTCACTAGTTCCTAACTATATAAAAATTTCTTTTAGGTACTTTTTCGATAGTTACGTACTGGTGGAATAGTATTGAGAAAGAGGCATACTGATATATAGCCGCAGCTCGTTAAAGCTGGTAGCAGTTTTTTAGTCGACTTTATAACTAAAAATGTAGCTGTTAACGAACCAGTATTTATTTGGCACTCTAGGTCTAGTTCTGGACCAGAATTTTGTATCACTAGTTACAGACTTCCCTTGAGGGTAATTAACTGGTATCATTCTTTGGTATATGCCCCATATATTTCAGCTCCGCGGTCAATTATCTATTTTGATTTTATTTATGAATCAATTTTGATAACTAATTTTTTTCAGTGCTATAATGTTTTTGAATAATTTTTAGTTGTGAAATTGTATGTGAAATTATATGTGAGGGCATACGGGAGTGCTATGAAAATTTTGTATACTCAGCTGAGCAGAGCTCACAGAGTATATTAATTTTGTTCGCATAACGGTAATCCGTAACGGTATAAACTAATCGAGATAGATATAGACTTCTATATATCAAAATGATCTGGGCGAAAAAGAAATTCATTTAGCCATGTCCGTCCGTCCGTAAACACGATAACTTGAGTAAATTTTGAGGTATATTGATGAAATTTGGTATGTAGGTTCCTGGGCAGTCATAAAAATAAAAATTAGCAAAATCGGATTACAAACACGCCCACTTTTTAAAAAGAAAATTTTTAAAATGTCAAATTTAAAAAAAAAATTTAATATCATTACAGTATATAAGTAAATTATATAAACATTCAAATCCAGTAATGATGTGGTGCAAAAAAAATACAAAAATAAAAGAAAACTTCAAAATGGCGTGGCTCCGCCCTTTTTCATTTAATTTGTCTGGAATACTTTTAATGTCATAAGTCGAACAAAAATTTACAAATCCTTGTGAAATTTGGTAGGGGCATAGATTCTATGACGAAATCGGTTAAAGCCACGCCCACAGTGGACCGTCTGTCCTTCCGCTCGGCCGTTAATACGATAACTTGAGCAAAAATCAATATATCTTTACTAAACTTAGTTCACGTACTTATCTGAACTCACTTTATCTTGGTATAAAAAATGGCCGAAATCCGACTATGACCACGCCCACTTTTTCGATATCGAAAATTACGAAAAATTAAAAAAATCCCATAATTCTATACGAAATATGAAATATGAAAAAAGGGATTAAACATGGTAAATGTATTGGTTTATTGACGCAAAACATAACTTTAGAAAAAACTTTGTAAAATGGGTGTCACACCTACCATATTAAGTAGAAGAAAATGAAAAAGTTCTGCAGGGCGAAATCAAAAGCCCTTGGAATATTGGCAGGAACAGTATCGTGGTATTACATATGTATATAAATGAATTAGCGGTACCCGACAGATGATGTTCTGGGTCACCCCGGTCCACATTTTGGTCGATATCTCGAAAACGCCTTCACATATACAACTCCCTTTTAAAACCTCATTAGCACCTTTAATTTGATATCCATATCGTACAAAGACGTTATAGAGTCACCCCTGGTCCACCCTTATGGCGATATCTCGGAAAGCCGTCCACCTATAGAATGAAGGCCCATTTCATTTTAAATATTCATTAAAACCTTTCATTTGATACCCATATGGTACAAACGCATTCTAGAGTCACCCCTGGTCTACTTTTACTTCGATATCTCGAAAAGGCGACCACCTATAAAACTAAACACCCTTTTAAAATACTCATTAACACCTTTCATTTGATACCCATATCGTACAAATAAATTCTAGAGTCACCCCTTGTCCACCTTTATGGCGATATCTCGAAATGGCGTCCACCTATAGAACTAAGGCCCACTCCTTTTTAAAAAGACACATTAACACCTTTCATTTGATACCCATATCGTAAAAACAAATTCTAGAATCACCTCTGGTCCACCTTTATGGCGATATCTCGAAAAGCCGTCCACCTTTAGAACTAAGGCCCACCCCCTTTCAAATACTCATTAACATCTTTCATTTGATTCCCATATCATACAAACACATTCTAGAGTAACCCCTGGTCCACCTTTATGACGATATCTCGAAAAGGTGTCCACCTATAGAACTAAGGCCCACTTCCTTTTAAAATACTCATTAACACCTTTCATTTGATACCCATATCGTACAAACACATTCTAGAGTAACCCCTGGTCCACCTTTATGACGATATCTCGAAAAGGCGTCCACCTATAGAACTAAGGCCCACTTCCTTTTAAAATACTCATTAACACCTTTCATTTGATACCCATATGGTACAAACACATTCTAGAGTCACCCCTGGTCCACCTTTATGGTGATATTTCGAAAAGGGGTCCACCCACAGAACTAAGGCCCACTCCCTTTTAAATATTCATTAAACCCTTTCATTTGATACCCATATGGTACAAACACATTCTAGAGTCACCCCTGGTCCACCTTTATGACGATATCTTGAAAAGGCGTCCACCTATAGAACTAAGGACCACACCCTTTTAAAATACTTATTAATTTATAATTTTTTTTTTTTAATTTATTATTATATTATTTTTGAACGTTTTTTGCATAGTGGCCAACTAATGAAGATAATTAAGGCAGGTGAAAGCAAGACATTTTTATGGGAATTAGTATAATGTATAATTCAACAGTTTAAAACGAAAAAATTAAAACTACATATTTTTTCCCTACCTATATGAAGTAGTGTTCTGCAAAAATGGGAATTGTCATATTTTCGCCGATATCTCGGAAACTAGATATACCACAGGAAAATGGAAGCCATTTTCGGAATCAGGAGAAAATGTTCCTTTATGAAAGGCCCATTTTATTTTTGGAGATTTTTTGTCGAGTAGTGTTATTAACTTTGTATTTTATACTTTGAATTTTAAATATTTTGTTACCGAAGTGTAGAAATGGCAGAAAATACCATACACGTATACAAGGATAGTTCCAAACTAATGGCAGGGGTCGGGTCTACTGTTTACTGCGTCGATCCCGAAATGAGTAGAGCCATGAAGAAAGCAGCAGAAATTCTGGACGAAGCGTGCTTATGCTGCAGTCGCGTCAATATTTATATTGATAGTCAGGTGGCGATTAAAGCAATAATCACACACAATACTTAATCAAGAATTGTTCTGGAATGCAAAGAAGCATTGGAAAAACTTTGCTCGGGCCGGACCATACATCTATAATTGGTTCCCAGTCACAAAGGGATAGAAGGTCTCGAAAAGGCCGACGAGTTAGCAAAGGGGGGTGCAACACTTGCCGAAACGACAATGGACAATCTATTTGAGAGAAATAAAAAGACGGCAGGAGCTGCATATGATCCATCAAGCAGGAAAGGCGTGGACTAAAGCGCGGGGCTGAAAAATGTCTAAGGTCATGTGCAAAGAATCACAAAGTTGTTCATGTATCTGAAGAGAAAAGACTTAAGTCTCACGATGCGCATATTAACTAGACGCTGCCTTCTGGCTTATAAGCTAGGTCTCTTTAGTAACGGCAGGTGTAGGAAGTGCAAGCTGCAGGAATAGACGGTTGAGCACGTTCCGTGTTCTTGTCGTGCGCTCGGCAGGTCAAGGCTCCAGTTATTAGGGGCGGTAGAGTTGCCAGATCTCGAGGCAGAAATTAAGCAAGGCCCTAGCGAACTTCTAGTATTTGCCAAGAGTACAGAGTTATTCTATAACATAAGCCCTAGTACTTGATTAGTGTTTTTCGGTTTGATCGTCAAACAAATTCTAGGTTGATGACAGGGGTTGAGGTTATAAAGATAGAAAGCTCTGCAAATTACTTCTTATGTATGTAAAATTCTAAAATTTGTCAGAGTTTCAAGCTTGTAAAGTATATGAAAAGCAAAATTCTTTTTCGCCTAGCTCAACTCATAGCGAGCAGGTTTATGATATGGAAATAAGAAGAGATTTTCCAATTCCACCTAGAACAATTTCACATATATTTCGGTAGAAAAAAATTTCACTTTGTTTTCTTCAATAGAACAGGTGAGGAGCCCCAAATCAAAATGCAATAATTGCAATCGAACAGGTTCGAGAAAAATCAAAAAATTTAATGTACTAGTACAAACATAATTTTGTAATGTGAATTTTAAGTGTATTTTTTTTAGTGAAAACAAATTTCTTAAAGAAATGTGTATGAACTTATTATAGGTGGCATTGGAAAATATCTTGTAGTTTGAAGACAACAAATTAATATAATTAATTGTATACAGGCGAGTACAATTAATCATAACATTAAATACTTTCAGTCTACGAGAAAAGGACCCTTGAATTCTAATAAAAGCAAGAGCTTAAAGAAAAACCATATTATGGGCTGCAACAAAAATCCTCGTCTAATAAGATAAGAGCCGTGTTTTTTTTACACGTATATACATACGCCTACGTTTGCGGGTAAAAAAATGCTTATCTTCACTTAGATAATGTTTAGGAGACCCATTTAGCGGCAACTAGCTCCAGAACAAGTTTTACCGAAAGCGGAAACACAAACCTCTGGTGGTCATAGTGTATAACCTATAGCTGAATCGGTTGCGGTGAATAGGGGACACACACCATTTCTAGAGGTAATACATAGAGGTGAAACATAGACACATACATATTTCAGTTTCACCGGAGTACAATGCGTATTGAAATTTAGGAGTACTAATTTTCTGCGCAGCAATTTCAGAAGAGTAGATAAATTTTAACGCTTAGAAGTCCATATAAAGTTTAAGCCTAAGCTTATATAGATGTAAAAAAAAAAAACAAAAAATACAGATATTAGCATCTGATTGGCGCACTCAATTGACGATGGTAAAGAATAAAAGCGACAAAAAATAGATTACGAGTTATAAATAGAAACTTGCAAAGTGCATGTCAAAAAAAATTGTATACAAAAATTCAGCTGGGTATCTCGAATTCTTAGATTCCTACCTTATTTTACCTAAAATGGCCGGATTAATACAAATTTTGAATGAAAAGAGCTTTATAAACCTATTTAATTTTTAATGAATATAGGGGTAGTTTGTGTGTAAATTAAGGCCCATATAGCGCGTTTCAACTAGACTGCTTTACGTCAACAGCATTATCGGAATTGACACTGGAATCAAAGCATTTACCAATGCAATACATATTGACATATGCATTGCTTTAATAATTTTTCCTATCACAATTCGATTATTTCAACATTTTGAGAAAGAACACGCGGCACTTTAGCCTCTGTGTTTTTAGCTCCCACCCACCCTCGACGACTTGTTCGCATTTTCCATTCTAACACACGTGGGTATGTATATGTAGACATACGTACTTACATATGTATGACCACCAACCGGTCACTTGTCATTCGTTAGCCATTCGCTGTTAACTTGGTATATATATATTTTTTTTATTGAACCGATGAGCTCAGTTTGTATTTATTGCTATTATCGAACGGATATCGCGCGCGTATAGACTTTCTCAATTGGTTTAAAACTAAAAATGTAATAAGTGCAGAGTATTGCATTTACATAAGGACTCGAAATTGAGTTTTCTCCGTTAAACAGCAGGAGTATGTGCAGTTGGGTAAAAGGCAAGTTATAAATATTTATTGTATAAGAGTTTTATTTTCTGCACCGAAAGATTTTATAGTTATTTCCATGATTTCTTATACTATGTTTTTTTTTTTTTTATATAGTAATTCGGATTCACGTTCCTTATAATTTAGGTGCTTAAACTCCTAGGCGGCCACCGTGGTGTGATGGTAGCGTGCTCCGCCTATCACACCGTATGCCCTGGGTTCGCACCCCGGGCAAAGCAACATCAAAATTTTAGAAATAAGGTTTTTCAATTAGAAGACAATTTTTCTAAGCGGGGTCGCCCCTCGGCAGTGTTTGGCAAGCGCTCCGGGTTTATTTCTGCCATGTAAAGCTCTCAGTGAAAACTCATCTGCCTTGCAGATGCCGTTCGGAGTCAGCATAAAACATGTAGGTCGCGTCCGGCCAATTTGTAGGGAAAATCATGAGGAGCACGACGCAAATTGGAACAGAAGCTCGGCCTTAGATCTCTACGGAGTTTATCGCGCCTTACATTTATTTTATTTATTTAAACTCCTATGTAGCTTGTCTACAAAAACAAGGTTAGGTTAGGTTGAACTGGCCGGTCCACGAGGACCTCACTTAGACTGATTGAGTCCGTAGTGTTACCAGAAGTTTGTTTTAACGACCAAACTGAAAAACCCCGTCTACGAAGCAAACTTCAAGGGATGCGCCTTTTTAGCTAGTTCGTCCGCTGTTTCATTCCCACATGCCCTGGGACCCAATATAGATGTATGCTTCTCCCTGTCCCGATTCTCTCCAGATACTGCTTACACTCTAACACGCATTTAGATGCTGTGCTATGGGAGATTATTGCCTTAATTGCAGCTTGACTGTCAATGTAAAAGTTAACACGATTGCAGCTTAAGCTGTTCTCTTCAAGGGTTTCTACTGCTTTGGGTTCGGCTAATATTTTCGCTTGGAAAACGCTACAGTAATCCGACAGCCTGTAGGATCTGCTTATTTCCGGATCAGCACAGTATACTGCAGACCCTATTCCTTGCACTACGTGGGAACCATCTGTGTACACATGTATCGCCTCGTCCGCCATTTGCGCACCCTTGCGCCAATCGTCCACCTCTATTGTGGCCTTTAGATCTCCCTCGAAGCGCAGATAGGGAATCAGGTAGTCTGTTCGTCTTGTGATTGAAGACGCTATACTACTATGGCCATATGGTGGGCGCTCAAGCTGCCCCGAGGCACCGAGCCTGGTTGTGGTTGTTAATGCTTTGTTCTTTGCTACCAGGTCTACAGGTGGAATATGAGGATTGGCATAAAGTGCAGCCGTCGGGGTTGTTTTCAGGGCTCCCGTAATGCTAAGCATTGATTGTCTGCATACCCCCTCTAATTTTTTGAGGTATGTTGTTTTTTGTGTGGCTTTCCACCAAACAAGAACTCCATAGTATAGCATATGGCTTACAATCGCTGTAAAAACCCAATGAGAAAGAGAGGGCGATAGGCCTCGCATACACCCCAGCATTCTTTTACATGCATAGAGTGCCGTTGAGGCCTTCGTCACCTCCTCCTCCACGTTGAGCTTCCATGACAGGTTACTGTCTAGGATGATTCCTAGATATTTTGTGCAAGGTTTCTCCTGTAAGGTCACCCCTCCTAACTTAGGCCTGGTCCAAATTTGGGACCTTGTACCTCTTTGTAAACAAGACCATATCCGTCTTCTCAGCATTGACTTTCAACCCGACGTTAGATGCCCAGATATGAATATCCCAAAGCGCCCGATTCATCAAAGAACTAATCGTTGGAATGAAATTTCCACTTATGACAATTGCAACGTCATCTGCGTAAGCCGTAAGTTTTACGGGCCCATCATCGAATCCCCTGAGCAGTTGGTTGATGACCAGCGTCCACAGCAGAGGCACCCATCCCTGCGGCGTGCCCCTGTCAACTGATTTCGTGGCCTTGTACAATCCCCACTGTGATGTATTCTTTTTGCAATTTAACATGCAGCCGATCCATGCGATTAAGGCAGGATGTACTTTAATGTAATTAAGACCATCCATAGTCGCCCATTTTGCAACATTATTGAAAGCCCCGGCAACGTCCAAGAAGACTCCTATAGCATACTCCTTATATTTCAGGGATTTCTCTGTGCTTATTACCACCCTATGCAATGCGGTGTCTACCGACTTGCCTTTGGTGTACGCAAGCTGTGTTGTGGAGAGCAGCTTTTCATCCACGTTGGACTTTATGTACACATCTATCAGCCTCTCAAAGGTTTTGAGGAGAAATGATGTTACGATAATGGGTCTATAGTCTTTGGGATACACGTGACCGATCTTCTCAGCCTTTGGTAGGAAAGCTACAAGAGCAGTTCTCCAAGAGTGCGGTACATGATTCACCCTTATGCACCCATCGAATATTATTTTAAGCCATTCCACGACCGCCATACTTGAAACTTGTAGCATGGCCGGGAATATACCGTCTGAGCCCGGCGATTTAAACTTAGAAAACGTTTTCACTGCCCATTCTATCTTGGTATCGGCCACCAAGCCCGGCACTACTAGAGCCGTGATTGAAGTGTGAGTAATGTCTGCAGGCTCTCCTAAACCGTCTCCCGATGGGAAATGTGTGTCGAGAAGCACCTCAATGGATTCCTCGCTATTACGCGACCATTCCCCGTTCTCTTTCTTTATTAGTCCCTGGACTATGTTTCCCTTTGCTAGAACTTTTTTCAACCGTGCTGTTTCGCTGGAGCACTCTATGTCCGTACATAAACTTTTCCATGAATTTATCTTCGCCCTGGTAATTTCACGCTTGTAGATCCCCAGTAGATCCCTGTACTCGTCCCGATACGCGTCGCTTTCCGCGGTCTTTGCGAGCTTAAACATTTCTTTTACCTGTCTTCTTAGAAGACTCAGCTCATAGCTCCACCATGGCGGCTTTGCTTTTCCTCTGAATTTTCTTAGAGGGCAAGCTTTGTTATACGCAGTCATAAGCGTCCTTGTTAGGAATTCATTCGACTCCTTCAGTTCCTCTACATTGACAACCTCTTTCGGTTGTCGCAGTTTTGTTTCTACATTTTTCTGGAACTTAGTCCAGTTCGTTGACCTAGTGTTTCTAAAGGTTCCTCCCTTCTCTACCCTCTTCAGGGGGATGCTGAAGCTGATATACGCATGGTCCGAGAAGGATAGTCTATCAAGAACCATCCAATCATACCTTGATATATCACGCTCGGAGCTCCATGTAATATCCAGAACATTGCTGGATGTTGGACCAATATTTTTTTAGGGACATTTCCCCTGTTGGCTATCTGCAAATTGGTTTGCAGGATGTAACAAAATAGAGATTCGCCTCTCTCGTTCGTATCTGCTCCTCCCCACGCATTGTAGTGCGCGTTTTGCATCTGCCCCTATGACCAACCGCCCTTTGCGCCATTCCTCCTGTACTAGCCTTTTGCACTCCATGGGTGGAACCTCCGCAGCATGGGCCATGTAGCAGGACGCCAGGATAAATGCCTGCTTATTCTTTTGCTCAACGGCTACCGCTAAGAGATCCTCAGTGGTGTAGTTAGGCAGCATATATGAATGCAGCTGTTTCCTTACCATTACCACAGCTCGCACCCGTCCTTCCGTTTACGCATAGTAAACACCAAACCCGCGCGCTCTAAGTCCAGAAACCTTTCCTCCCGATGAGAGCCACGGCTCCTGGGTCAGCGTCACGTCAAACGAACTCTCCTCAAGTGTAAGGAGGAGTTCGCTCGACGCTACTTTACTGTGTTGGAGGTTATCAGTAGGACTCGCAGCACCATTGGGCTTGACGTCGTCGTCCTCCCTTTGCCCTTTTGGTTTAGAGTATTCGAGGCCCCCTTCAGTCTCTCGTGAATGTTTTGCTGGGTGTTCCTCTGTGCGAGTCACAGCACCATTCGGCGGCTGGTCCTCTTCTAACACCTTCGTGGTGACGTTGGGAACCTTCACCTGTCTTTTTTCCCTTAGGCTTTTGAGATCCTTTTCGACTTCGCCCACCTCTAGCGTGCTAGGGTTTTTATCCTCGGAACTTCTTTTCCTGAGTCGCATGTAAATTTTGCCAGTGCCAAAGGACATTTTGCCAAGCTGCGTGTACAAAATATCCTCCGCCTGCTTGTTTATTTGGAAGATGTAGAACTGACCATCCTCGGTAGGCTGAGATACAGTAAGCACTTCCAATCCTGGGTCGGTATGTTCGGATTCTGATTCTGCAGAAGTCGCAGTGTATCCTCCGACTTCATCACGCATGTTATCCATACCTTAACTTTTGGTACCGTGGGGATTTGCGCTTTATCCACCACCTCAAACCGCGCGTTCGTGCCTTGCCTTTGGAGGTTTGGAACCACTTCCTCCAGCCAACACAAGCTCGCGATATTGTCACATGCTATCATCTTCACACCATTATACCATCCCCCCGAATCAAAGGTTGGAAGGGGCTTATTTGGTTGTTCCCGCATCATCTTAAGCATTAAGCTAATAAGCTCCCTTTCCACAGATCTCCATCTTTCAGTAGTCATATGTCCGAAAGGTCTGCTACGATCAACCAGCGCCACAGTCAGTGACTGCTTTGCCACATCACTGATCTTCTCGGGAAAAGCCGGAGTCTTAGTGTTATCTCCCTTTGGCACCTCCGAGAAAGCCGGAGTATTGGCGTTAATTCCCTTTAGCACCTCCGGGAAAGCCGGAGTCTTAGCGTTACCTCCCTTTGGCTTATCTCCTACTTCCGTAGCTGGAACTTCCCTCTGACCCGCAGATTTCGTGGTAGTTGCTGCCTCGCTATTGGAGCCCATCTGTCTTACAGCTTTGGGTCTACTTGTCTTGTATATGCGACTGCTCTGCCTCGCGGCTCTAGGACTGGGTCCTTTCTGCCTCTTCAAAGCAGGCTTGTCGCCTTCCGCCGAACGTTGCCTCTTCAGTTTGCCATTCGACGAGGGTTTCTAGCAGCAAACCTTTTAAACTGCCTTAGACCAACTTCTACCGCTTCTGGGCCCATTCCAAGCGCTCGATCTCCACTTCTGTTGGGTCGAGCACTGCTCCCAAGCGTTGTACAATTCTTAGTGTTGCACGGTACTGCGAGAGAGCTCTTTTACTTCCTCTGCTCCGTACCCTTCTCCACTCTTCTATTTCGTTTCCATTTGTGTGCTTCTCCAACTCGAAGTTCATTGACTCAGCACTACTCCCGCTCCCCGAGTCTGACGCATCGCTTAATTCGTATTTGTCGTCCTTGGATTGCGACTCGGTCCTCCTCTTTACATCGTCCTTATTACAATCAGGTAATGAGTCGTTCATCTCGGTCGTGCGACCACCTGCCCGACAAGACGGGCTCAGCGGTCCAGTATTATATACGGGGAAATAACCGTCCGCCACAGCAGCGCCCCTTACGGTGGTAAAGCCATAAATACTTCCCGAGGTGGCCCGGTATCGGGAAGGCTCCGTTCGAATACAGCCGAATTTATCCCTTGGCTGCAAACCGTCCAATAGGCACGGTCGGCATATAAATAAATGGATTAGGGGGGTTGGTAGTTCTTGGTCACCGACATCCCGCCGCCCTCCTATGAGGCGAAACGGCGTAGATGTCAGTCCTAAACAGCTGCGCCTCATAGTCGGGCGCTATGGAGTTCGGCTAAGCCGATTTTTTTTTTTTTTGTTTTGAGGGGAGGCTGAAACATGCCTAATGCACCATAATTGCTGCCATCGCAGCAACCGTGTGTCCGTAGACTAAAAAACAGCCCCGTTCTGGAACCGTCGCCCACCCCGGCACCACTTTCGCATTACTTCAGGGTGGCGTTCCATATTTCTCATTTTTTAAGAGCCTACTGTTTTCCCTGCGTCCAGGTTCCCGCTATTTGCTGTGAGTGTCCATTTAATCGCCACTGCTTCGCATGCGCATTTCTCTGCGCTCCCTCTCAGCATCCATCAGGCGTGTCATTACTATAAATGCCATTTTGCGCACTGCAGTCCAGCACTCTTTCCTGTTGCACACATGTGAAACTAAATTTCTCGTGGTAGGTTCCTCCCCAAAGACTCCATGCAAGGTGAGTCTTTCTTCGTGGAAACGGGGGCAGTAGAACATGACGTGTTCTGCGTTTTCTAACACTGTGGTACACATTGGGCAATGAGGATCTTCCTCTATCCTACGCTTCCATAAATAGTCTTTGAAACTGCCATGTCCACTCATTATCTGCGTGAGATGGTAGTCCAGTTCGCCGTGCTTCCGCTCATTCCATTGAGCTACGTTCCAAACTAGTGTGAAAGTCCAACGCCCTTTACTCGAGGCCTCCCACCGTTCTTGCCACTTAGCTATTGTTTGTGTCCTTGCTCTTTTCTTGTCTTCTTCAGATGGTCGCTCGATATTAGTGTTATACAGATCGGCCATTTCGCTTACCAGTAAGTCCACTGGGATTTTCCGGATTAGAACCAGGATCACGTCGTCGGACACCGTCCGATAAGCACTTGCTATTCTTAAAGAAGCAAGTCGGTACGCTGCTAATATATATTTTTGATGGGTCTGTTTAGATCCATACCACACTGGTGCTGCGTATAGTATTATTGAGCTGGTTACTGTGGACAATAGCTGACGTATAGCTTCGCTCGGACCACCAATGTTAGGCATTATTCGCATAAGTGATCCATTAACTTTGGTAATTTTCTCCCCCACCGCTCTGAAGTGCTCTTTGAAAGTTAACTTAGAGTCAATGTGCACTCCTAAGTATTTTAAGGAATCCTTTGAGGTGATTTGATGATCCCCGACAGTTAAGACTAACTCGTTCGCCGACCGTTTGGAGCTTACTAATACCACTTCCCTCTTTTGGCTAGCCAACTCCAGTCCTGTATTGGTCAGCCATTCCTTTATTCTTGCTACGGCGTCATTACATAATGCTTGAAGCAGGTCCAGTTTCTTGGCCACTACTACCACTGCAATATCATCAGCATATCCCACAATTTGCGTGTTTTCTGGTAGATCAATCTTTAGCACCCCGTCATACATTACATTCCAAAGCGTTGGACCGAGAACAGATCCCTGTGGGACGCCTCCTGTGATTTTGTACTCTTTAGCTCCTTGATCCGTGTCAAAAAGAAGTACTCTGTCTTTAAGATAGCTACCTATAATTCTGCGTAAGTAAGCTGGAGTGCCGAAGCTTTGCAGCGCTGCCATTATCTGCATCCACTTCGCAGTGTTAAAAGCATTCTTGATGTCCAACATAATCAGTGCACAGAACTTCCTTTTATTTTAGCCTCCAGAGATAGCTTCTCTAGCTATATTGACGACTGTTTGTATTGCATCTACGGTGGATCTTGATTTGCGAAATCCATATTGACTATTCGATAAGCCACCTGGTCTTTCTAGAGTCAGCTGTAGGCGCTCACTAATTATACGCTCGAAAATCTTCCCTAGGGAATCCAGCATACAAAGTGGCATATATGAGGATGGTTGGTCCGGCTGTTTACCACGTTTCAGCAATAGGACAAGTCTTTGTCGTTTCCACGGGCGAGGGAACACGCCTTCTTGCATACAGGCATTAAAAAAATCAGTAAATAATGTAGCCCTAGTTGTAATCGCGGCTTTAAGGGCTATGTTTGGTACTTCGTCGGGTCCTGGGGATTTGTTATCAGCAACTCTTTTGGCAGCGTCCAGCACCTCTTGCTCTGTAATTTGCGGAATTTCCGTACTTTCTAGATCCTCGCTTGGATAAGTCCAGCGATCTTGCGCCGGGAAAAGTGTTTCAACAATAATATTCATCAGTATCGGGCACGTAGGTTGCTGTGATATCGGCCCTTTAACTTTGGCCATCACAGTTCTGTAGGCTGATCCCCAAGGATCTAGGTCGACATTATCCAGCAGTTCCCTAAACTATAACTTCTAGCTCTTTTTTATGGCATTTTTAAGTGCCTTTCTTTGTGCGACATAGGTGCTGTGTAGCTCTGCATATCGTGGTGATGAGCGTGCCCTCTGCGCTATTCTTCGTGTTTTGTGGCATTTTCTACGCTCTTCCGCAATTTCGTCATTCCAACAATATACCTGAGTGCGCTGTGCTTTTCCGCGACTTCTGGGCATGGCAGCATCACATGCCATACATAGCAACTTAGTGATTTGAACCAACTGGTCTTCCGCATGCGATTCTCGTACTAAGCCTTCACACGAACGAAAAGGTGCCTAGCCTTGTGAGGGCAATGTACAGTAGAATCGCGAAAAAGTTAACCAAAATGTCCCAAAGGTATTCTACTTTTCCCAAATATTAACTTTTCCAAGCGGTTTTAAAATCTAAAAAATACAGTAATAAACATAGTTTTTGGGACATAACACATTAAATTTATTTAAATGACTTAGTTTTAACTATTACAGAGCATAAACTTAGGTTTAATTTGTATTGGCTGGCTTCAAGTTCACAGAACATACATACATATTAATTATTCACATTGTAAATATCGACGTGCCATACGAAAAGTAACACTAAAATTTTATTACAAATAAATCCTACGAAAAAATTTTGAAAGTGTTACTTTTCGTATGGCACGTCAATATATATATAATTTGTAATTATTGTTCTCATACCACTTTATCAAGGTATTGATGCATCCAACTGCTTCCGAAGAACTCACTTTCTGTTGTTGCATATCTTGCTCGATAGCTAATTCTTCGTTATCAACATCGGACACTTAGCAATCTTCGTCATCTTCCGTAATTTGATCGTCTTTCCAATTTTCAATTTCGTCAATGCTAACGTCAACACCACCCACCTTTGGCAATGAAACAGAAATAGGGGAGTACCCGCACTTGTTTTTATTGCCAAACAAACGGTTGAATTTGAAAAAATTTGTGAGCTCAGAAAACTTAACTCTTGACCGCTACTACGCCTACTTTAACATAAACAATCCCATGATATGTATTTATATATTGTATCGAAATTTGAGAGTGCTCTGACATGTGACACATGTCTCACATTTTTCTAAACCGCCTTTTATGTAGCCTTCCTAAGGAAAATGCGTTTTTAATTTTATGTGATAAAATAATATTCTACAGGGAAAATTTTTGATCCTTACTTCCCGAAATCAATCCCGAAATAGTGCCGGAAGGGTCCTGAAGTGATCTAGAAATAGTCCTGAATAGTCGCGAAATGATTCCGAAAACAGCCTTGAGACAATTTCGAAAGAGTCGGGGAACGATTACAAAATAGCTCCAAAACCAACTGCGAAAAGGTTCTTGAATTATCCCGGAAACAATACCGAAATGGTCTTGGAAACTACTTTGGTATACTTCCGAAATAATCTTAACAATCTCTAGCTCATTCTGAACTAACATTGAATTGATCGCGTAATGGGCCTGAAACTGATCCAAAAATATTCCCGAAATGATGCTAACATGGTTGTGAATTATTCATGAATCGATCTACCAAATAATATTGGCAAGTCTCCTCAGTAATCGGCAAAGAGTTCCAAAATTATCTTGATATGGTCCCGAAATTTTTCCAATAAGACAGCAAAAAAAAAAAATTAGTTAATTACCCCAAAAAAAACCTGGCGCGTCGTTGCGGAATAATTCTGGAATAATCTAGATACTATGCCAAATGGATCCAAATCAATCGCAAAATGATCCCGAAATTGTTACGAAAACAATCCTAAATAGAAACAACTAAAAGTTGTTTTTTTCTGTTTGTTTTATCAAAAAACGACTTGGTTTCGACTTCATTCACTTTACAACAAAAATTATTAGAGTACCAGTTGATGAATAAAGCATATTGCAACTTTTATTATCAATGGAAAATAGAGCAATAATACTACTTCATTGATCGATGGTTTATTTTAAAAATGGAGTTTAGTTTAACTAAAGCCAAAAGAGAAAAAATAAGCCCTTTTAATTGTAACAATTCTGAAATAAATCGTAATATAAAAAAGCATTCAAATTCTATTCCTTGAATCGAATCACATGTCCTTGGACTTTATTCTTTTATAGCGTACATAGATGGCAGGGAAACTATCAGATATTTACATAGTGATTTTAGAATACAGCAGGCAGATAATGTCAAAGAATATGGATGATATATGTACAAGCTAAGTACAATAAAATATTTAGAACATAATTTAACATTGGACTGTATCAACCCAAAAATTATCTGCGTGATCTCTGTGTCGCATAAAGCTCTAACAATATTAACCGAAATCACGAGTTAGAGGAACAATATAATGATCTAAGTAGAATCGAAATGGTCAATGACCGTAATAAGGTATATAATGTCTTAAAAACTATTGTGTATTATTTGGAGGCGGTTTTTAATGCTCGAGGATTCATAATTCTTCATAAATAAAATAAATAAATAGTCAAAAATGGCGTACGAGAACGTACATTATAATTTTTGGTCCGAAAGAGAGGCAAAGCGAGGGATTATTGAGACAAGCTCATGTGTATGGCATTACTTTAAAAACTTAAGTGACCAAAGAGAGAATGAAATTGATACGGTATTTTAATTCGAAAGGTCTTGCCATCAAAATAAAAATAAGTATAAAACATCGTTATATTTATTTGCCGTAGCAAATTAAAAGCATAACACATAAGTTCTTATTAAGAGGTTCTACTCAAAATGAAGGTGATAATATGCATACCATTAAGAGGGCAATAAAAAAGAACTTTAAATCGGGCCCCCTAAGTACACCCCTGCTCAGTATGCATTCTTAAATAAGAACGGCGTAAAAAGGAACCCATCTTTAAAAGTACACCAGCTAACCTTTGAATTATTTAATGACTCAAAAGCTTTGCAGCTTTAAAACCAACGCTGATGAAAACGATTTTAATAGCAATGAAATAAAAGGTCTAAAAATTGGGCGGCCACCGTGGTGTGATGGTAGCGTGCTCCGCCTATCACACCGTATACCCTGTGTTCAACTCCCGGGCAAAGCAACATCAAAATTTTAGAAATAAGGTTTTTCAATTAGAAGAAAATTTTTCTAAGCGGGGTCGCCACTCGGCAGTGTTTGGCAAGCGCTCCGGGTGTATTTCTGCCATGAAAAGCTCTCAGTGAAAACTCATCTGCCTTGCAGATGCCGTTCGGAGTCGGCATAAAACATGTAGGTCCCGTCCGGTCAATTTGTAGGGAAAATCAAGAGGAGGACGACGCAAATTGGAAGAGAAGCTCGGCCTTAGATCTCTTCGGAGGTTATCGCGCCTTAAATTTATTTTTTATTTAAAAATTGGGTTACCCCCTTTATCCCCATAACCTAAATCCACAAATCAAAATCCCCAAAATCAAAATCCCATAATTAAAATCCCCAACACGAAATCGCGGCGATCTTACTTTTATTTTTGAATGTTTTTCACACAGAAAAAGCATAGTTATGTTTATTCTATTTCCAAATTAACACTTCAATATTGATGATTTCACAAATATTTAATGGGCACATTAAAGAAAATACAGTGCAACGCGCTTAACAAAAAAATTGAAAATTCATTGCATTGCAGATAAACACCGGAATATTTTTGTTTTTTTTTGTTTTTACAAATTATAAAAACATACATACATATATTTTTAAATTACATTACAGAACCCTGCCAGCAGTTTTCTGATAATTTTATCTTCTATCGCCAAGAAATAACTAATATACTTTTTCAGTTAATAAGGCGATAGGAAATCATTTGACAAACAAAACTAATACTTTAACGGAATTTTTTCTCCAAAAAGATATTTAGGAGATGGAGATCTGTAACGTTTTGAATTTTCATTTTTTCAATTATTTTGAGAACTCTTTTCAATTAAATGTGTTTTTCTGAACTTAAATAAAAACTTGAATTTATTTGTAAACATTAAAAAGTCGAGCAAACCCATAGATTTTTTCTACTCTATTATTTTGCTAGAACATATTTTCGCAGTGTTGTTTATGGGTTGGCCTTTCATACACATTTTTGGATTACCTGACTTCCCATTCGTCGGAGGCTCCTGTTAATCCAGCTTTGAAAAATATCGAAAAATGGTCTGCAATATGTATGAATTTTCCAAAACATCGAATCGAATTAGTGACTTTTTCGAATCAAAAATACTATCTTCCTCGACACTTTTTGTCTTATCGCTTTAGTAACTCCAGTCCTATCGAAGTAGATCCTAAATGCTGAATCGCTTTCTTATCTAAATGTCGTATCGCTTTGGTGGAACAGTTCTTCTCGAAAGCTGATAAGAATTCGAAGCAAAGCCGATATCTCCGGCGTATTTTTCTATAGACATGTCTCATCGTGACTTCCGCTATGGAAAATGCTGGCAGGGAAGCATATTGTGACGAATATTACCATCACTAGTAATAAACTCCCAACACAAAAACATTGAAGCGAGCCACACTCTGTACATAAACACATCAATCATCATTTACACCCATTTATATAAGGCACGAAGAAATATTACGCGCACACACTTGTAGCCGAAAGTTGCTACACATACAGACGCATATTGTTAGCTTAATGTGGAAACGTGCTAAGTCACTTTTTACAAATTTTATAGGAGACGAAAAAACTAGTAATTTTTCAAATAACCATTTATTTTTTTCAAAACTGTGAATGAGGATACCTTAGTTGCAATACTTTTGTGTGTAGAAGCTTTGAAAAAGATAAATAAAAATCATGTATGCTAACCCAGCAGCTATTTAATGACTTAGCACAATTTCCGCACTCAAAACAAATTTTTTCTCCTGATTTAACACTTTTTACTCAATATGTTTTTCTATCACTGCTCCCCTTTAATGATTGAAAGATAACACTAAAACAATATATTTCACAAAAAATACTATTTATTTGTCAAACTATTTCCAACGGTTCCGATCTGGATTCTTTTTCCGGATGGTGCGCAGACAATAATTTATTTTTAAATTCAAACAAATGATGTGTTGTGTCTTATTGCAAAAATACAACTGACACATACTTTATCTGCAAACTAAATGCTAAACCTCTTAATCGTTGTCAAGGGAGTAAAGACCTGGGTGTAATTTTTTACTTTAGTCACATTGACTTCATTGCTTCAAAATTTGTTGCAATGGTTGGGTTCAGTAGACGTAACACAAGTGGCGTTAAGGACCCTATGACGTTGAAGGCACTTTATATATCCTAGGTCAGAAGAGGTCTTGAAATTTGCTCAATAATATGGAATCCTTTCTATGAATCTAACTCCTATAAAATTGAGAAAGTTCAAAAAATTATCACAAAAATTGCTTTACCTATGCTTCACTGGCCAGACGGCCTCCCATCATATGCCAGCAGGCACAAATTGCTTGGTATTCAGGCTTTGCATGACAGAAGAACTTTTATCTTACTCATGCTTGCCTATAAGGTAATAAACGAATTACTCTGATTTATCTAATTTGTTCATTCCATATATTCCACTGCGTGATCTTCGGCATAATAGATTATGTATCGAAATAACTCATAAAACGAATTCTGCTATGAATGAACATATAACTAAGACTCTATATCTAGCAAATCGATTCAGTAGTGTTATTAATTTTAATAAATATGTAAGTTTAAGCGTGAATTGTTTCCTATTTTTAACTAGTCTGTGAGAAAGCATGTAGTTATTGACATGTAAGAATTGAAGTAGATTATGGTCAGAGCAAAGCATTTATCAAACACCAAAGTCATGTCACAATTGGGTGAATACAATTTCAAGAGGTTGTGTTCGCAACCCTCTCAAGGGGTTGCCATCGCAATATATAGCTTTTCCAACCCAATTGTTAACCTCACCTAACTGTGGCGAATCCTGTTTCATTGACAGCCGAGGCTCTGGCGACCCCAAGTTTCTCATGGAACTAGGGGGTGGGGAGGGCGGGATGGCCTAGAAGGTTTAATGTGGTCATATAAATCGTTCCCGAGATGGTCGGGATAGTACGTTAATAGTGCTTTGTTACGGGAACGTACCTGATCTATATCCGGCAAAGGACCATCAACATCGGTAACACTCCCCAAAGCTTTCGGGTAGTATCCTTATCGTTAATACAATAACAACAAAGCATGCGCGCACAAAGAAATAACTAGTAATTCAGATTGATATTATTGACAGGTTGACTTAACACATTTTTTTAACAGCTGACGACTTAGCACATTTACACATCATTGCCCACAGCACGTAAAAATGAATTACAATATTTTTTTTTTGTGATCGATGTATTTTTAGAGATGGGAAAGGGGTAAATACCCAAATGATAAATACCCGGTAAATTGGTTATATATGGTAAAAATGGGTAAATACCCAAATATTTAGCCAAAAGAAGGGTAAAAATAATCTTTTGGAAAATATGGAAAACAAACACACAAATTCAATCCAAAATGTATCCAATTTATCCTATATTGTTGGGTACTTATCCATTACGCTTTCGGTTGAATTAGTTTTAATCTGTAATCCAGCGTTTTTCAAAAATATTTAGCCAATAATGCGTGCCGCTGTAAAAATTTAAGTTTACCCAGTAAACATTTGAAGACAAAAAAGAGTCGGAAAAATATCTAAATTGGACCGTTTACAGTCGGTATGTGCTTATTTGGGAGGCCGAAAGCAATGTATTTCCTTCTTGCAATGGTTGTCCAATATGACCCTATTAACGTGTATCATTTGAAACTAAATAAGAGTCCGACAAAAGTCTTAAAAACAGCTAATGTTATACTCTACTGGAACTCTCCGTCGTCATTTTTAACTCTAATAAACTCTTATTATCTGACACCTTGGGGTCATATATAGTTCGATACACCTTGACAGAGCGTGGCAGCTTTGCAGTCACATTAAAAAAGTCGAGAAGTGTCCACGAGCGGAAAAACAAAAAAAGAAGTATTAAAACGAAAAATTGTCCTAGGTAGGTAAGTGAAATGGCTGTGACCCTGGTCGCCCAAGTAGCTATTTAAAGCCGTTTTGATGCCATATAACTCGTCTAAAACTTACGGTATGTTACGGTCAATGTATTACTGCCAGCCAGAGTTGTTGATAAAATTATGAATAATCGGGATTGGTATCACAGATAGACCTCTGAGGTCTTCTAGAAACGTGGTTCCAAGGAACCTTAGTCGGCCTCTAGCTAGAGCCGGACATTTACACATAAAGTGTTCTACTGTCTCCCTGGCATTTGGATCTTTGCAGCTTCTGCAGTAGTCGTTATACGGAATGCCCATTTTTTCCGCATGCGTACCTACTGCCCAATGACCGGTGCAGACTGCTATCAGTTTGCGTGCGTTGACCCTGGATTTTTTCAGAAGACTTCTCGTCCTCCTTCCATCATAGTTTGGTCAAATGGATTTTGATATTGCACAGGTGGTGATGTTATTCGAATTTGTTTGTGCTTTCTTCAAGTAGAAGCTTTGGATATTCCCCTTGGCTAATGCTAAGGGTATGCCTACTTCGACACTGGTTATTTCTTCGCTCATCCCCGATGAGCCCCTGCGTGCCAGCTCGTCGGCCTTCTCGTTACCCCTATGACCCGCGACCCAGATAACGCATAGTTCTAGATTGGTGGATAACTGTGATATGAGTCGCTTACAAGCCCACACTAATTTTGAGTTAATGTGTGGCGAAGAAAGCGCTTTTATCGCTGCTTGGCTATCCGACAGGATGCAAACTTTATCAACTATATTCAAGTCCTCCAGTGATTTGCAGGCTTGCCAAAACGCGAGGATTTCTGCTTGAAACACGCTGCAGTGCTATGGGAGTCTGAATGATGCAGACAAATCTAGGGACTCAGAGTAGACTACGGCCCCCACTCCCGATTCCATGCTGGAGCCGTCAGTGTAGATTTGGATGTCGTCGACCCTTATGCCCGGGTTTCTCTTCCACTCGTTCCTGCTTGGAATGGCGGTATTACAACCGTACTCAAACTTCAGTTTGCGAGGTTAGTAATCTGTCGCGGTACTACACGTACCATCCGGAAATTTATTTAGGATACTACTATGCCCTTGCTCAGTATCCTTTCAACACCCAGACTCTCTGAGTCTCAGTGCGGTTTGTGACGATGTACAAAGTATATGCAAGTCTATCGGAAGCAGGTGCAAAATGGGGTCTAAAGCAGATGTGTAACAAAGTTTCAAAATTTGTTCCAACACTCGCTGTGACGAACATAAATAGTTGATAAATAATAATTTTTGCACGCTAGGATAAGGGTTTTTAAGCCGTTATATAAAAGGTAAAAATTAAATTTTCTTTTACCTGCTACGCGATTCGACGCTTTTCTGATTCCTACATTGCCCACTTATTTTGGACTCTTTTCGGATTTTTAAATTGTGAGCGCCGTGTGCATGTTTGAGGGGTAGCTTTGTTTGCGTAAATATGTGTACCCTATAAACATTCTGTTATAGTTCTGGAGGTCAATATGGGACCGAAAAATATCAGATTTAAAAATTGCTATCACCTTATAGCCTCTTAAGACTCCAATTTTATGAACAAACGAAAAATATTAAAATCAGTGAACTAGGCAGCTCCGGAGTAAAAACTCAGAAATTTTTCTGCGAAAATTTATTCTAAATAAATAATTAACTCAACTAATACGTATTTCATTTCTATCTTATCCTCATGGGAGTCTTATCACAAAAATTGTGTCCCCTATGTTTTCCTCTTTGGATATATGTCAACAATTCCTCCTAAAAGCCCTGAAGTAGTGTCATTACAAGACTCCAAATTAGCAGTATATGATGCCAATGAGGCTCGTATATGATATCGGTTGGAGGTCTGTATAAGACTTATGTTAGAGGCAAAATAAGAGCATATAGCATTCGCTTCAGGCTCCTGAATGAGCTCATAACGAGTGCAAACGATCCAAAGTTTGGACTCCTTTCAGACTAATTGTTGACTCCGACTGTTTACTGGGTTGTTGTTTGTTTAAAATCGAAACGAAAATTGTTTAATTTCAAATGACGTATAAATTTAATTGCTGAATTGTAATTCCAAGCAGCCTCGATTCAAATGATTTTTAAATACCCAAAAAAAGATACAAAAAGGAATATTTCGGGTATTTTCCTGGTACTTACCCATACAAATGGTAAATACTCGGTAGAATCCCAACCCTATGTATTTTGAATTTATGTTTAAAACTGCATTAAAAAACAATTTTTCAAAAAAAAGTGACTTAGCATATTTTCACATTAAGCTAACGATATGTTTATAAGAAACGCATAAACTACAAATATACATGTATATAGCTAACGTCTAGACTGTAGTAGAAATATGCGAATGAAGCAGCAGAAAGTATAAAAGGGCGCAAGCTGAGTAGTCAATGATTCAGTTTGATTTGAGCACGCTATTGGTTGCGAAGTATAAGTGTTATTGTGAAATACTTCCAAACTAGTCTAATAAAGACCATTTTGCATTATTGAATATTGGAGTTATTTATTCAACAGTTTAGCGATACGAACATAAGCAGAAAGCTGCAAATAGGCGGAATTTCAGTAAATTCGTTACAATTGGTGTCAGAAGAGGAATTGTTGAATAAATTCGGAAGTTTTCGAGTACAAAAAAGACATGGCAAAGTGGAGCGAATTGAAGATTGATGAAGAAGTTGGAGAGCCGTAGATTGAAAAAAACCGGCAATAGACTCGAACTTCAGGCACGACTGCGAGAAGCAATGGAATCAGAAGGAATTAATGTGGAAGAGTATGTCTTTCATCTTGATGGCGATGAGACGTCAAAAATTGAAGAGAAAAACGAAACATCACAGACAGTTACGAGCACAGACTTGAACACGATTTTGGCCGCAATATCTGCTCAAACATCGACAATGTCATCTCAACTGGAATCACAGGTGACATGTATAACATCCAAGATTGAGGCACAAGAAACGCGTATTTCAGAAATGTCGTCGCCAATATCATCCAAACTGGAACCACAGGATACACGTATCTCAGAAATGTCGTCAGAAATAACATCTAAAATTGAAGCACCAGAAGCACGTATATCAGAAATGTCGGCAAAAATTTCAGCACAGGTGTCATCGCAGATCTCTGCACAACTGGAAGCGCGAATGGAAGAGAAACTAACGCAGTTTCAGGAAGCGTTCAGTGGTCGACAAAATAAAATGGAGGGCGAGATATATGCTTTAAAAGATCGTATTCAGGAGTTATAATTGAACCGTCCAATCACTTCAACGTCTACTCTGAAGGTAAAATCCCCAACTTTTGATGGTTCTGTTCCTTTCCAGTTATTTAAGTTCCAATTTGAGAAGACGTCAGCTGCAAAGAACTGGAATGCCGCAGATAAAGTTGTTGCATTGTTCGTTGCTTTAAAAGGACCAGCTGCTGAGATCTTACAGACCACCCCAGCGTACGAACATAACAGTTATGAAGCATTGATGGCTGCTGTAGAACGACGATACGGAAGCGAACACAGGAAACAGATCTACCAAATAGAATTTCAAAACCGCTACCAAAACGCTAACGAGACTTTGCAGGAGTTTGCGTCGGATGTTGAAAGATTGGCTCATCTCGCCAATGCGGACGCACCCGTGGAATACACCGAGAGGGTAAAAATCCAGAGTTTTATAAATGGCATACGGCACGTGGAAATTAAGCGAGCGACATACGCAAACCCAAAGCTGACATTTGCTGAAACAGTATCCCATGCACTGATTCAGGAAACAGCGTGACTTCTGAGTAAGCCCGCAAACAAAACTCATCGCGTGGAAGTGGAAAGCCCAGCTTGGTTAAACACAATTTTTGAAGCAGTGAAGGTATTACAACAGAAATATGCCGGAGTTATGAAGTGTTTCAAGTGCGGTAACCCAAGTCACATTGCACGTCATTGCAGCACCGGTCATGGTAGTTCCAACTTGGTTTGTCGTAATGCAAGCATAACAATGACCAAGCCCAAGCTACAGCGGGCCAACAAAAACAACTTTGTGTTTGTGAAGAGATGCATACATATACTCACAGCCAAATAGAGTGCGTCGTTTCGCTCATGGCAAATGCACGAGTTTTTATACTTTTCATGAAAATGAAATGGTATATTATTTTCGTCACGAAACCCAAAATTGTAAGTCCTTCAAGCAAAATAGATAGACCCACCATTAAGTATACCGAAATAATCAGGATGAAGAGCTGAGTTGATTTAGCCATGTCCGTCTGTCTGTTTGTATGCAAACTAGTCCCACAATTTTCGAGATATCTTGATAAAATTTGGTGAGCGGGTGTATTTGGGTGTCCGATTAGACATTTGTCGGAACCGGCCGGATCGGACCACTATAGCATATATCCTCAATACAACCGATTTTTCAGAAAAAGAGGATTTTTGTCATATCTTCCTCAATTTAACAGATGGAAGCTACAAACTTCACAATATACTTTCGTATATTGCACATATTGTTGTCTAAAAAAATTGATGAGATCGGTCGTATATATATTATATATCCCCCACAACCCATTGTTCAGATAAGAAACTTTTCGTAATTACTGCCCTATTTTAAGAGCTAGAGGCTTCAAATTTCAACGAATGCTTACGTATATAGCATATATTGTTTTCTGAAAAAATCATAAAGATCGATGGTATATATAGTATATATATGGTGGTATATATAGTACACTAGAAGACCCGGCAGACGTCCTGCCCTAAATTTTGCCTATCTGCATACATTTTAATAAGCTTTTTCCGTCTGACTCTACCCTCCCCTCCTCACTTTTTCTAATCCTTTTATTCAATCCTCCGTCCTTCTTTTTCGCTTCATCTATCTCCATCTTCGTCTCATTCTCTCTCTTTCTCAATCTCCTTCTCTCTTTTCTCTTCTCTAAATTCCTTCTCATTCTTCTGCATCCCTTATTGCCAGTCCCAGTCCCACTCCGAATCTCAGTCCCAGTCCTAGTCCTAATCCCACTCCCAGTCCGTCTCTGGATAATATATTACTCTGTACCAAAGCACTCATCCACAGCTTTCATTTGATATCCATATTGTATAAACACTGTCTAGGCATTAACTGGCCCATGTTTTGGCCTATATCTCGAGACCCTTCACCTGAAGTAACCACCGCGTGAGGTTTACGCAACTTGTTTGAAAGTTTGAACAAAATCGACCGACGCATCTCTTCAAGCACCGGCGACCAACTAACACACATTTTAGCCTTTCTTTTTATATATATAGATTTTTATTTTTCACACTTCACTATAATATTAAAACGAAATGCAGATTTTCGTTGCTTTTGAAATTCGGCTTAAAAATTGCACATGGAACAACTAAAGACTCTCCTGTATTAAAAAAATGTCATAGTCCCTCTAAATCGCGGGCCCCCTCAGAAACCCCCACCCTCCGGCCCCTCTCGGCGGGCCTGGTGATGTGCTTTACTTGATATCATTCGCTATAATATTTTTTATTGATAAGCAGGTTGTTTAATTAAACACCAAGTAATTACACGGAAGTATATCCGCACCACTTAAAATATAAGCGCCACTGCGTATACGTAACATTTTAATATTATACTATGTTCAAACAGAAAAATAAATTGAGGCTATTTCGATTTAAATTGAGTGGTGTTCATACAACTCTATTTAGCTTACACAATAGTAGTTTGATAGCTGGTTGGCTCATCTCTACAGTAACAACATATCTCTGTTGAGACTGTCAAAATGTGCGTGTTGGTATTAGGTGAATGGAATGGAATGAAAACATAAAACTTTGAAATTTTTGTGTGTTGTAAGAAAATGTGTTCAATGTTTTGGTTTCATTTTGATTTTGCCATCTTCTTTTGACAGTCTCTACTCCAGTGAAATGAAAGACATAAAATCAGCTGATGAAATGAGCCAACCATATAGTTCAGCCATGCGTAAGTGACGTTTAAATATACTCAATAAACACACTTTACAATGTTGCATTTGCAGGTTGAAACAATTTATTACGCAATTTTTTTTAAATTGGCAATTTATTATTACAATTTATTATATGACATTTTGCGTAATAAATTGCCCAAACAGTATAAATTGCCAATTTGGTGTGTGTTTGAACCTAGTATTACGTGTAAGCAAATAAAAAAAATTGCAATAAAATAATATTGTGACTATAAACTGAGATATAACCTATCCTATATTTCAAGGTAGATCGAACTACATACGGGGTGCAAAACAAATTCAAAATAGGTTCAGTAGTTTAGGAGTCCATTGGCCTCAAACCTGTGACACGTGTTTTTTATATATTAAGATATATAGTATTAAGATATATATTATATATATATATTTTCGCAATTTCAGCCCCATTTTAACAGCTAGAAGCTTCAAATTTCACCGAATGCTTACGTATATAGCATATATTGTTGTCTGAAAAAATCATAGAGATAGGTGGTATATATATTATATACCCCATATAAACTGTCATTTTTGCCCCTTCTTTACGGCTAGAAGCGTCAAAATTCATCAAATAGTTATGTTTACGTCATATATTTTTGAAATACGTGATTCGTAGTCATAGTTTTTACATGCAGACCACAAAAAACGTGAAGCTTTGCATCCTCACACGAAGTACCTGGGTCTACCACGTTATCCCCAAAATCAAAATCCCAAAACAAAATCCCCAAAATTAAAATCCCAAACTCATAATCCCCAACACAAAATCCCCATTTTATGTGTGAAATAAATTCAAATTAGGTTTAAAATCACCGCGACCAAAAAAGGCTAATAATCCATACCAACTTTCTACATAGTCGGCCTTCGGCCGTGCTTATAAAAAATAACCCTGGGCTACGCCATGCCAAGTCCGTTTGTGTGGTATAACCGTGGCTACCGCCACGGTGATGTCCTTCTGCGTAGTGCACGCTTCTGTTAGCTTGTTCGAATTAGAGCGACTAGCAGTCCTATATATGGATAAGTAAAAATATGTATTGCCGAAACTTGAATATATAGTTATACATACAAAACTATGAATGCTATTTTTTACACGGTCATGCACTGGGATTTTGTGTTTGGGGATTATGATTTTGGGGATTTTGATTTTGGGGATTTTGAATTAGGGGAATATGTGTTTGGGTATTTTTTTTCTTTGGGGATTTTGTGTTTGCGTATTTTTTGGGGATTTCGTGGCACTCCCAAAGTACCTACCTATTTTTTATTTTATATTTATCTTAAAAATTTTTTAGATATGTTCAAATTTCACCAAATGCTTACGTGTATAGCATATATTGTTGTCTGAAAAAATCATAGAAACCGGTGGAATATATAGTATATATCCCATACAACCGATTGTTCAGATAAGAAACTTTGCGCAATTTCTGCCCCGTTTTAACAGCTGGAAGCTTCAAATTTCACCAAATGCTTACGTATATAGCATATATTGTTATCTGAAAAAATCATAGAGATCGGTGGTACATATATTATATACCATATAAACTGTCATTTTTGCCCCTTTTTACGGCTAGAAGCTTCAAAATTCATCAAATTTCATCAAATAGTTAGGTCTACGTCATATATTTTTGAAATGCGTGATTCGTAGTCATAGTTTTTATACTCAGTTGAGCAGAGCTCACAGAGTATATTAAGTTTGATTGCATAACGGTTGGTTGTACATATATAAAGGAATCGAGATAGATATAGACTTCCATATATCAAAATAATCAGGATCGAAAAAAAATTTGATTGAGCCATGTCCGTCCGTCCGTCCGTCCGTCCGTTAGCACGATAACTTGAGTAAATTTTGAGGTATCTTGGTGAAATTTGGTATGTAGGTTCCTGAGCACTCATCTCAGATCGGTATTTAAAATGAAAGATATCGGACTATAGCCACGCCCACTTTTTCGATATCGAATATTTCGAAAAACCGAAAAATTGCGATAATTCATTACAAAATAGAGATAAAGCGACGAAACTTGGTAGATGAGTTGAACTTATGACGAAGAATAGAAAATTAGTAAAATTTTGGACAATGGGCGTGGCACCGCCCACTTTTAAAAGAAGGTAATTTAAAAATTTTGCAAGCTGTAATTTGGCAGTCGTTGAAGATATCATGATGAAATTTGGCAGGAACGTTACTCCTATTACTGTATGTACGCTTAATAAAAATTAGCAAAATCGGAGAAGGACCACGCCCACTTTAAAGAAAATTTTTTTAAAGTAAAATTTTAACAAAAAATTTAGTATCTTTATAGTATATAAGTAAATTATGTCAACATTCAACTCCAGTAATGATATGGTGCAACAAAATACAAAAATAAAAGAAAATTTCAAAATGGGCGTGGCTCCGCCCTTTTTCATTTAATTTGTCTAGGATACTTTTAACGCCATAAAAAAAAAAAAAGAAAATTTCAAAATGGGCGTGGCTCCGCCCTTTTTCATTTAATTTGTCTAGGATACTTTTAACGCCATAAGTCGAACAAAAATTAACCAATCCTTTGATAGGGGCATAGATTTTATGACGTTAACTCTTTTCTGTGAAAATGGGCGAAATCGGTTGATGCCACGCCCAGTTTTTATACACAGTCGTCCGTCTGTCCTTCCGCATGGCGGTTAACACGATAACTTGAGCAAAAATCGACATATCTTTAATGAACTTAGTTCACGTGCTTACTTGAACTCACTTTATCTTGGTATGAAAAATGAACGAAATCCGACAATGACCACGCTCACTTTTTCTATATCGAAAATTACGAAAAATGAAAAAAAAATGCCATAATTTATACCAAATACGAAAAAAGGGATGAAACATGGTAAGGTAATTGGATTGTTCTATTGAAGCGAAATATAACTTTAAAAAAAACTTTATATAATGGTTGTGACACCTACCATATTAAGTAGAAGAAAATGAAAAAGTTCTGCAGGGCGAAATAAAAAACCCTTAAAATCTTGGCAGGTATTACATGTATAAATAAATTAGCGGCATCCAACAGATGATGTTCTGGGTCACCTTGGTCCACATTTTGGTCGATATCTGGAAAACGCCTTCACATATACAATTACCACCACTCCCTTTTAAAACTCTCATTAATACCTTTAATTTGATACCCATATCGTGCAAACTCATTCTAGAGTCACCCCTGGCCCACCTTTATGGCGATATCTCGAAAAGGCGTCCACCTATAGAACTAAGGCCCACTCCCTTTTAAAATACTCATTAACTCCTTTCGTTTGATACCCATATTGCACAAACGAATTCTAGGGTCACCCCTGACCCACCTTTATGGCGATATCTCGAAACGGCGTCCACCTATAGAACTAAGGATTACTCCCTTTTAAAATACTCATTAACTACTTTCTTTTGATACCCATATTGTACAAACAAATTCTAGAGTCACCCCTGGTCCACCTTTATGGCGATATTTTGAAAATGCGACCTCCTATACAACAACCACCACTCCCTTTTAAAACCCTCATTAAAAACCTTTAATTTGATACCCATATCGTACAAACACATTCTAGAGTCACCCCTGGTCGACCTTTATGGCGATATTTCGAAAATGCGACCACCTATACAACAACCACCACTCCCTTTTAAAACCCTCGCTAATACCTTTAATTTGATACCCATATCGTACAAACACAATCTAGAGTCACCCCTGGCCCACCTTTATGCCGATATTTCGAAACGGCGTCCACCTATAGAACTAAGGCCCACTCCCTTTTAAAATACCCGTTAACACCTTTCGTTTGATGCCCATATTGTACAAACAAATTCTAGGGTCACCCCTGGTCCACCTTTATGGCGATATCTCGAAACGGCGTCTACCTATGGAACTAAGGATTACTCCCTTTTAAAATACTCATTAACACCTTTCATTTTATACCCATATCGTACAAACATATTCTAAAGTCACCCCTGGTTCACCTTTATGGCGATATCTCGAAAAGGCGAACACCTATATAACGAAGGCCCACTCCTTTTTAAAAATACTCCTTAACACCTTTCATTTGATACACATATCGTACTAGCAAAGTCTAGAGTCACCCCTGGTCCACCTTTATTGCGATACCTCGAAAAGGCGTCCACCTATAGAACTAAGGCCCACTCCCTTTTAAAATACTAATTAACTCCTTTCGTTTGATACCCATATTGCACAAACGCATTCTAGAGTCACCCCTGGCCCACCTTTATGGCGATATCTCGAAACGGCGTCCACCTATGGAACTAAGGATTACTCCCTTTTAAAATACTCATTAACACCTTTCTTTTGATACCCATATTGTACAAACAAATCCTAGAGTCACCCCTGGTCCACCTTTATGGCGATATTTCGAAAATGCGACCACCTATACAACAACCACCACTCCCTTTTAAAACCCTCATTAATACCTTTAATTTGATACCCATATCGTACAAACACATTCTAGAGTCACCCCTGGTCCACCTTTATGGCGATATTTCGAAACGGCGTCCACCTATAGAACTCTGGCCCACTCCCTTTTAAAATACTCGTTAACACCTTTCGTTTGATGCCCATATTGTACAAACAAATTCTAGGGTCACCCCTGGTCCACCTTTATGGCGATATCTCGAAACGGCGTCTACCTATGGAACTAAGGATTACTCCCTTTTAAAATACTCATTAACACCTTTCATTTTATACCCATATCGTACAAACGCATTCTAGAGTCACCCCTGGTCCACCTTTATGACGATATCTCGAAAAGGCGACCACCTATACAACAACCACCACTCCCATTTAAAACCCTCATTAATACCTTTAATTTGATACCCATATCGTACAAACACATTCTAGAGTCAACCCTGGTCCACCTTTATGGCGATATTTCGAAACGGCATCCACCTATAGAACTAAGGCCCACTCCCTTTTAAAATACTCATTAACACCATTAGTTTGATGCCCATATTGTACAAACAAATTCTAGGGTCACCCCTGGTCCACCTTAGTGGCGATATCTCGAAACGGCGTCCACCTATGAAACTAAGGATTACTCCCTTTTAAAATACTCATTAACACCTTTCATTTGATACCCATATCGTACAAACGCATTCTAGAGTCACCCCTGGTCCACCTTTATGGCGATATCTCGAAAAGGCGACCACCTATACAACAACCACCACTCCCATTTAAAACCCTCATTAATACCTTTAATTTGATACCCATATCGTACAAACACATTCTAGAGTCAACCCTGGTCCACCTTTATGGCGATATTTCGAAACGGCATCCACCTATAGAACTAAGGCCCACTCCCTTTTAAAATACTCATTAACACCATTAGTTTGATGCCCATATTGTACAAACAAATTCTAGGGTCACCCCTGGTCCACCTTAGTGGCGATATCTCGAAACGGCGTCCACCTATGGAACTAAGGATTACTCCCTTTTAAAATACTCATTAACACCTTTAATTTGGTACCCATATCGTACAAACGCATTCTAGAGTCAACCCTGATCCACCTTTATGGCTATATCCCTAAATGGCGTCCACCTATAGAACTATGGCCCACTCCCTCATAAAATACTCTTTAATGCCTTTCATTTGATACACATGTCATACAAACACATTCCAGGGTTTCCCTCGTTTCATTTTCCTACATGGTTATTTTCCCTTATGTTGTCACCATAGCTCTCAACTGAGTATGTAATGTTCGGTTACACCCGAACTTAACCTTCCTTACTTGTTACATTTAGACCACAAAAAACGTGAAGCTTTGCATCCTCACACAAAGTACCTACCTATTTTGTATTTAATATTTATCTTAAAAATCGTTTATATATTTCTTATCTTATACATCCGATTATTTGTTGATTACGAACGGGATAAGGTTATTGTTCAGCTCTATTCATGAAAGGTATGAAGTCTTCGGTACAGCCGAAGACAGTCCCGTCCTTACTTGTTTACTTTGTTATTGTTTTGCGAAAACCACTGAAAATCAAAACAGTCAATTCCGTACAAAGCAATACATATGTACTTATGTATGTAGTAAAGTTGATTAGATGAAATCCAAAATGTGATTTGCTTTGATATTGTTTTGTTACAAGAGACTTAAAATGAAAGTTGCGAGCATTGAACAACAGGCAAAGGGCGATTGGTCTGACGTCAGCATTTAACTACAGACCTCATCTGAGTTATATGGAAAATTCTCCACTTTTCTTTGGCCGCATGAGTGAAATTTGGGTTTTTTTAAGGCTAGGAAGTGGCCAAATGAAACACCAAGTATGTGCTGTAGTAAGAGTCATGTCAAATTAAGTGATAGCTGAGCCTCCGCCAGCATTCAAAGCGCTGCTTACAGGATAGCATACGTCGTCCAGTCATTTTAAACAAAATATAAGAAAATACAATGGTTGTTTCGCTATGACTTCGTTTGGCGGTAATGAAATTAGAGAAGGCAACTACATGCCAACTTTCAAAATACATGGACAAATGTACATATTATTGGAAGCTTATTACCACCGCCCAACATGGTTGGGTTGTAATCCATGCCGACAAACGCCCTGTTAATGAACACCGTGGTCGATATAATTCCCCGACTACAGACGAGGTCACAGTATTGATAGTTGAAGAAAATTCTGGCCCCAATTTAATGCATATAAAATTATGATTAGAGAAAATAGCTTTAATGCGCCTCATAGATATGGATATCTCTTTAAAAGATACTGTGTGGACATGGCTGTTAAACTGATGACCAAAATGTTGAATTTTATAAGAGCACACCAAAAGACGTTGCGTGCAAATAGTTATATACATCTAAGGGATGCTGTTAACGAGGATTGCAATCCTGAAAATATTGGTCAGTTAGTAATTTTGACGTATTCATTTACTGGATCGCCTCGGTATTTGCATGAACGTACACAAGACGCGCTCTTATATGTGCATCATTTTGGAAGGCCTGATTTATTTATAACATCCACATGCAATCAAGAGTGGAGTGAAATCAAAAACGAATTGTTTCCTAATCAACGACCAAGTGAGCACAATGACATTGTGCCAAGAGTATTCCATATCAAACTACACCAACTCGTGAGTTTAATTACAAGACTAGATATTTTCGGAAAAGTTAGATGCCATATGTTTAATGTTGAATGGCAAAAGCGGGGTTTACCTCACGCGCATATTTTAATTTGACTACTAGATAAAATTCTTCCCTATGACATGGATCGTATTATATCAGCAGAAATTCAAAATAAAGACGAAGATTCGATGTTGAATGATATAATTACTAAAAATACGATCAACGGCCCATGTGGGGTTGATCATTTATCATCGCCTTGTATGTTGAATGGACGATGTTCAAAACGATACCCACGCGAGCTCCTACATCATACGCAGACCGGGTAAGATGGATATCCAAAATATAGACGAAGGTCTTCAGCGGATGGTGGCTATACCCATGTACTCTCTAATGGGACAACGTCGACAACCGATGGATCTTTCCATGTTGCACCGTTCTTTTCAGATGTTTCTCCGCTCACATAAATGTAGAGTACTGTCATTCAGTGCAAGCACTAAAATATATTTTTAAGTATATCAACAAAGATAGCGACGCAGCGACATTTTCCGTTCAAGATAATAAGGATGAAGTGCAAAATTTTTTGAATGACAGTTATTTAAGCACATGAGAAGGTATTTGGAGATTACTAAGATTTTCGATTGATGAGCGATTCTCAATGGTTGTACATCTAAATGTTCACTTAGAACATGGGCAAAAGATTTATGGTACTGCAGGAACCACTACAAACCACCAGCATGCTTTCCCTTTGTTCAGTTGACGATTTTGCAAAGACTTTGCTTTACTCCGAAGTACCCGCTTATTACACTTGGACTAATACAATTACAATTAATAAGTCGCAAGGAAAAATATTTAGTTATGTTGGCGTAGACCTTCGTAATGAAGTGTTTTCTCACGGTCACCTGTATGTCGCTATTTCAAGAATTATTTTCCCACAGAACCAAAGTTTTCTCATTCCTGGAAATGATAACAAAAAAAGAATTTTATATTCCCGAAAGTTTTTAATTAATGACAAAAATGTACCTTATTTTATGTATTAATTATTTACGTTCTACAATCCAATCTCGACTGCTGAGTGGAATAGCACCCTATTCAAAATTCTTTTCAAAAACGTCCTACCTGAGAATTTGACTCAAAAAGGCTCTACCGCAAAATTTGATTGAAGAACGCCGTATTTCAAAATTTGTTTCATCTCGGTATAAATTCAATACATTCTGAGCTGAGATAAATTCTTAGATGGAGCGTTCTTCATTCAAATTCTGAGATATGGCGTTTTCGAAAAAAAAAAATCTGATGTAGGTTGTTTTTAAAAAGAGCTTTGAGGTGGGGCGTTTTTGAAAAGCGTTTTGAAATGGAGTGATATTAGACTCGGCTGTCGATTTACTTGAGTACTTAATGTTATTTGAATTGTTATTTTTTGCGTTTTGTTTTCTTTCAAAGTTTTTCATTAATAAATCGTTTATAACGCAAACGGGTTTAAAAGTGTTTTCATTTCATACAACAGAGGGTATTACACCTTTACCTTCGTAGCAGAAAAAATACATGACATATATATTTGTATCTCTTCTTTTAAACTATGCCCAAATACCAAAAACCCAATAGATTTACTTTTTGCGGCGTAACGAAGTAAGCCGGTTACCTGCTAGTACTACATACATATACCACCGATCTCTATAATTTTTTCAGATAACAATATATGCTATATACGTAAGCATTTGCTGAAATTTAAAGCTATTAGCTGTTAAAACGGGGCCGAAATTGCGCAAAGTTTCTTATATGAACAATCGGTTGTATGGGATATATACTACATATACCACCGATCTGTATGATTTTTTTTCAGACAACAATATATGCTATATATATTACGCCGATCACTTTATCGGCGGCGGCGGCGTTGGTGGCGCGCCGGGGTACGCCGGTGTTCTTACTTTAAAAAGCTTGATTTTTCTATTTAAAAAAATAGTATTTACGAAAGGCTTTGTTTGTATGTATTTAAGGAAATGAACGTGTTGGCTATTTCGGAAAATTCCGGGGTTTTTGTATCAGGATCTCGCGAACCGTTCAAAATTGTTCAGGAGTAGCTCCTTGCGGAGGGATTGTCCCTCGTTCACTTAATCCAGAGAGGCTTCGAACCTAACCCCGGTCTTTGGAATTGGTACTGCTGCATCTGCTGAATCGAAATAGAGATATATAAAATGGCCACACTTTTGTCTGTATATTTCGTGCAAAGCGGGGTTTCACCTAGGGTTAACTTCTAATAATCGTCGCGAACACAATTTCTTTAAATCATTTGTGGCTCCTTGGCGGTCACGCACAAAGGCGACTTAGGGTTGCTATTAATAGTCTATTAATACTCATGACTCTCGTGGCACAGGGCGCCTCCAGTTTTTGCTGCTGCTTTTAAGCGCTATAATTTCCGATGTGCGAACAGTAGCAGTTCCGACCACCAGCCGCTACTACGCCTCCTGACCCTCACACCATATGCCAGCACAGAAGCTATAGGACTGCGACTTCGAACTCATACCTTCGTCGACGTAACTTTCCTAGAAGCTCTAGGTGTAGCTTCGAAGACTTTCCAACGGATGCTTTTGTGGCGCTATGCTGCCGATCTACACCAGAGAAACACCTTGAAACGTTAGAGAGTACCTATTCGGCCAAGGATGCCGCCCTCGAAATCATAAGCAGTCTAAGTGGATGTCATTGCGTTACTCATGGGTGAAAATCGTATAATCCTCGGCGCAACTACATAATTAAAATTTTACAAGGACCCTGGATAAAATTTTTAAAATGTAGGCCCAAGTTTGCAGGCGTTTGTGTTCAAAACATTGATTTCAATAGTCTTCGTTAAATCAAAACGATATTTTAGAATGAAGGTCGACCGATTTTAAGTTGAAAGACGTTTACTGCTGTTTTCCGGCCTTATGATATAAGAGCTCATTATGGATGACCGCGTAGCTTCAGTTTTCCGGCTAGTTTGACTGTACACTACGTTAGGGAATAGCACACACGTCATTAGTTCGACTGTCTTGGGAAAGCTTTTGAGTGTTCTTGCGAAGGACAAAGCCTCACCTGGTAAATATATGTGCCTACGTATTCACATTTGTAAAAGGAGCCGTAACGTGTAGGTGATATTTAAACTTGGTTGATAGGCTACAATCAATGTGATTCGCTCCAAGGGACTAGTTTTGGATAGGGTCGCCAACTTTAGGAAATGTCAAACCGGGAGACTTGGTTGTTGAAGGAAGAAGTGTCAAAATCAAAATTAACATTTCAGACGCTATAGTATAGTTTCGCAAATAAACAACAGAGTTTTGAATGTAATCCGAAATGATTTTTCAAAACCGTCTCATACGTACATATATCCTCAATTAAAGTATGAGTAAGAATCATTTCAAAGGAGTGTTTATGCCCCTAGGACCTACTAAAGAATTTTCGATTTCAATTATTCTTTCAGGCAATCGCAATATAATTTTTTTTTTTTAAATCGGTATCTTTTTTGGGTATTTTGCTTTTTTTAACAACTTGAGGAAAATTTGAAAATATGTTCGCCTTGGGTTATTTTATTTGAATTCATTGTTCATTATTAATTTTTTGGAAGAAATATGCAAAGTTAGCATATTAATTTATTATATAATTTTTTTTGGTGTTTTGTTTTAATAAATTGGTGAATTGGATGATGCAAAGTCTGTGTTAAGCTGACATCGAAAGCGCCTGTTTTGTTAAATAACTTTTGGCCAGTTAGAAAGAGTTCAATTTCGCAATTAGTTTCTTACAACTGGCAGTAGTGCGCATCCGTTGATACCACTTTCGACCATATCCGACCAATTTTCGACATGAACAATAAATGGCCTAAACAGTCTTAACCCTAGGACTTATACCCAAGTACAGGTGTGGCCAGTAGCTACTTTGGAGTGATGTAGCTCCTAAATCGCTAAAGAAATTGACTTGAAATTTTTGATCTAGGAAAACGAAGTAAATCTACGTCGATTGGTCTTATTTGTCATGCTAGGTCCATGCATTGATGAGATCTAAGCTTTGAAAGTTGACACCTACGACTTCTTATACCTGGGTACAGGTGTGGCCAGTAGCTTTTTTTCTCGTTTCTTCTCATTTTTTGAAGGAAAACAATTTTTATTTATTATTTTCTTTATAAAATATTATTTTATTTATTATTTCTTATAACTAAATATGCCAACAAATTTAAATTATTCAATTGTCTTCATTATTTTCACAAATATTACATGTAAATGTATTTGAAGAATGCTGTATGCATATTGGGCGCTGACATATTCTGCACATGTTACGCGTTCGTCTTCTGTGTTGATCATGGATGTAGCAGAGAAAACAGCTTCCAACCTGCTGTTTCTTTGGTTTTGCACCAGCAGCTGCAGACGTTGATGGCCTATTGTCATCACTTCCTTGCAAGACCGTACTTATGAAACTCGCGACTGCAATTTTTGTGTTGAAGTTCCGCATCACTTGCTGATTCACCAACCGCTCTTCAATTATGGGCATAGACAGTTCATTGGCGAGCTGGCGAAGAAATCTCTTACGATTCGCATTGGTGCGTCTGATGTTGGGATTATTCTCATAATATATGATGTACGCTGCCAATGCCGTCAATTCAATCATGTTGGAGAATGGGGACAACTGCCAACGCTTTGTCATCCTTTGACAAGTATATTCTCCAAGCAATTGGTCCATCACGTCCACTTCTCTTTTTGTCTTGTTATAAAACTCGATCATTTCTGGTTTGCCGCTTTCGCCAACGTGATCATCGTCATGCATTGATGATAGTAATATAACTGCCTGGTTTTTTTTCGGCACATAGGAGCAAATGGATATGTTAACCTAAAACCGGATGTACTTGACCTCTCTGCACGATCTTTGTGTGCCAACATCTCCTTTGGTATGTAGGGCTTATTTTTCCGCAGAGTTCCAACTGCCGTCAAATTCATGGATGACAAGCTTTCCATTAGATTTAGGGATGTACAAAAATTGTCCATCGTTATATTTCGGCCGGTTCCATGAAAGCGACTTACTAAATCCTTGACCACGCGTTCACCCTGGTTAGTTTCCTGTCCCGTAGGTGCTTGGCCAGTATATATTTGTCCATGCAGTGGATATGCGTTTTTGGCATCACATACCCACCACACTTTGATGCCATATTTTGCCGTTTTCGATGGGATGTATTGCGTGAAACGGGTGCGGCCACGATATGGAAAGAGCTGCTCGTCTACCGTTAGATATTCACTTGGCTTATATGAGTGCTCAAAGTTGTAGTTCATCATGGTCCACAGCTCGGATATTGGTGCAGCTTTGTCAGTTACCAAACGTTGTGCCCGCGTGTTGCCACCGTCAAACCTTATTAACCGCAGTATGGCCTGAAAGCGATTAATGCCCATTGACGCACGACATAATGGACAATCTTCCACCGACCACAAGTCCGGCGCGGTTAGCGCCAGTCATAATAAGCACTCCAATGAACGCATACATTTCGCTCAAAGTATCCTTCTTCCATGTTTTTGGTTCCGCCTCTGGATGTTTTGCGTTTAATTCCGCAAATGTAGCTTCTGCTTTTTTGTTGGTGTAGCGTACTATAATATCCACCATTTCCGGAGTCATAAAACATTTATATGTATTGACTATTGACATCATAGTAGTTGATCTTGCGGGCCAACTTCGCTGTCGCAAAATATTTTGTTGCCTAGTTTGGCGTGCAAGTCGTGGCTGTGAGCTCCATATGGTACTATCACGTGCTACGAATTCAGCTGTACGCAAATTAATCTCCTCAGAATCATCTGCAGCATCGGATTCATTGTCAGATTCTTCGTAATCAGCCTCATCTACCTGGGCATTGTCAGTTGTGTAATCAGGGTCTTCTACATCCGATTCAACCACGCCATCTGCTTCTGCTACTTGTTCGCTTTCATCCCTTTCAGGGTCGGAAAATAATTCATCATCTGAGATTTCGTCAAACAGATTTTGTATGTACTGCTCTTTTTCAGCGTCAGATAATCTATATAAAAATAATTAATTTTTATTCCTTTTATGAAATTATATTTGAGTTATTTGTATTTACCTCATATATTGATTCGAAGACAAATATTCCATGTTCCTTCTGCTATCCATGTTGTAATATTTTAAATTTTTTCTGACTTGTTATTTTCACAAATATAAATCAACTTCACACTTCAAAAGAACGCTTTACAATGAATATAAACTCGCCAACTGCCGTTTATATAGCTCCAACCCTTAAGTTTCTGGAAGCATTTCTTACCTGCCAGGTAGTTGGATTATATCAAATGTTGTTTGCAGCAAATTCTAGCAAGGGTACAATATAATGTCTTCTTCTAAAGCGTATATCTCTGCTATATACGTCAGCATTTTATATGCTATATTGTAATTTTCTGACCAGTTTTTAATTATGTGAATGTTTTTTGTGTAAGCTTTGCTGGTCTTTTCAATTTAAAATCGAAAACCTTTATTTTTCCTCCAGTTTTACCCAACGTTTCGCCAAACTCCTTGGCATCATCAGGGGTTAAATCTTTTTATTTGTACCGAAAAAAGGTAGAAAAAAATTTATTTTAGAATATTTTCTCACTATAACAGTGATTTTTTCAACAAAAACTCACATAGAAATAATTAGTTAAACACTTATGATATCACAAAAACAAAGTGATTACAAACTGAAAAAAATTTTTTATCGGTACCATCATCTTTAGGTACACTTGTACTGGATGTTATAAGCATGCCAAATAGCTAGCAGCAATAAATTTTGTGTCCTCTTTTTTATTCGTTGTCCTCTCCCTTTTTGTTATATATGTAGATTTTCCAACGTGAATCTCGTTCTTTCCCTCTTTTCTATGTCTATTATTTTCGCGTTCTTTAGATCAGCTGTGTGTCCATGTAATAATACGTGTTGAGCAAGAACATAGAACCCCTACAACAAAACAACGTATTATATGAGATTCAATGCACAGGGAGAGACAATGAGAACTGCGACAAAATCTACGTTAGAA
Source organism: Eurosta solidaginis (assembly GCF_040869045.1). NCBI lineage: Eukaryota > Metazoa > Arthropoda > Insecta > Diptera > Tephritidae > Eurosta > Eurosta solidaginis. The sequence goes on from NC_090320.1 coordinate 179,069,823, forward strand.
CAACAAAAAGAGTACTTGGAACCCGATTGGCTGAGCACAACGCTGACATTAAAGCGGCAGTTACCCAGGAACGTACGTAGAAAAAACGTGTCAGCTGATACGACCTAACTTATGAGTGTGCAATGTAAACGAAAACTCACCGACGTGTACGTACGGCACACGTCGGTGGGTAACTGCCGCTTAATAAGAATAAGACAAGCAGTTACCCACCGACGTGTGCCGTACGTACGGACGTTTGTCGTACGAAACACGTTTGACCGAACCCCCGAACCCTCTATGGGGCTTTTTGTTCGTGTAAAGATAGTTGAAAGTGTGCTATTCGATTTGTAAGCGAGGGTTGCAGTTTTCAGTCAACTTGGGTATGTATGTAACACTGTGGTATTGCTTTGTCTCCGCTGCGATCTCTGTTGATGTTTTATTAACACGCTTTTACTGTGAACTAAATTATTCTGTTAATAACTTAAATTTTATTATAATTTTATTTTGAGGTGATTAACTATAAACGATTGTTTACCTTCTACTACTGTTATATAAACTTTTTTAATTGAAAATTATTTTCTATTTTTTAGTTCGGTTTGCTATAAAAGCGCGTTTCTTTTGTTTTTTTAAACTATTATTTATTTTGTTTTCTATTTCCTTCTGATAGTTCTTGTTTTATTAGGAATGTAATTAAGTAATATGGGCAATTGTTATTGATGAGTATGTTGTATATTTTGGTTTCCTTTTTTCCCCGGAACTTTTGGTGGCTTGTCGTGAATATTTTGTGTATTAAATTTTTCGCTGTATTTATTTTATATTTTTTGAGTTGTGATGATAGGAAATTTATAATGCGGTACTTATTTAGCGTGCTCAGAAAAATGTCTAGGTCATTTCGTTTAACAATCGCAAAAATGTCGTCCACGTACTTGACTATGAATTTTATCTCTATTGTTACGAATAATAGCAAAACTAAGGAGTGCTGCCAGCTCTAAGCCGATCTAAGCAGTGACGTGAATGCACATCAATAATTCAATCATTATGTATCTACATAAATGAATCAATAATTGCGTCTACACATATGTACACATTCCGGCGAGCAACATTTACATACAAGGCAGCGAGAGATGAGATGTCACACACCGATGAATTTACTTATACGCTTATGTGTGTGCGGGAGACTGTAAACTACAAACACATGCATATACCTTATCTGAGTTGTCACAAGAGAGAGCAATAATTTGTGCACGTAGTTGTGGCTGGCGATTTTGTAGCCGAAACAACTAGTAACTTCTGGAAATCGAAGAGCCTAGAAGTATGCAGCTTAAACTATAAAAGCGGCGCCAGCGAGTAAGAAGTAATTCAGTTTGATTTGAATTGTCAAGCAGTTACGAGTAAGACGATATCTAGCGAGCAATAGCACTATTATTTTGAAAGTCAGTTTCCTTTAAGCTATCAGTTTGGTTATTAAGCTATTCGTTGCACAATTTGAGTGTTATTGTGAAGTATTTTAATAAAGGCCATTTTTCCATTATTCAATATTGGAGTTATTTATTCGACAGTTTAGCGATACGATCCTAGCAAAAGGGCAAATAAGAGGATTTGCAGGAAATTCGTTACAATTGGTGTCAGAAGAGGAATTGTTGAATAAATTCCAAAGGACAACAAGGACATGGCAAAGTTCGGTGAATTGAAGATCCAGCAACTAAAGAAGGAGTTGGAAACCCGTGGATTGAATACAAGCGGCGTTAAACTTGAACTTCAGGCACGGCTACGAGAGGCAATGGAAGCAGAAGGAATTGATGTGGAAGAGTATGTCTTTCACCTTGATGGGGAGGAGACAACAAAAATTGAAGAGAAAAACGAAACATCGCAGACGGTTACCAGCACAGATTTGAACATGATTTTGGCTGCAATATCTGCTCAAACATCAACAGTGGCTTCTCAACTGGAATCGCAAAAGACAGATATAACATCTCAACTGGCATCTCAACTAGAAGAACAGAAAAAGTATATGTCATCTCAACTAGAAGAACAGAAGACGTATATGGTATCCCAACTGGAATCGCAGGAAACCCGTATAACATCACAATTGGAAGAACAGAAGACACATTTGGCATCTCAACTGGAAGCGCAAGAGGCACGTATATCTGAAATGTCGGCACAAATTTCGGAACAGGTATCATCACAGCTCTTTGTGAAACTGGAAGAACAGGATGCAAAAATTTTACAACTCGAGGACAAAATTGATGCCGAAATAGAAGCGTTAAAAGGTCGTATGGATCAGTTACAACTAAACCGCCCAGCTGTTTCAGCGAGTAATCCAAAGGTAAAGACACCATCCTTTGACGGTTCTGTTCCTTTTCAGGTCTTTAAGCTACAGTTTGAGAAGACCACAGCAGTGAACCAATGGAATGCTGAAGATAAAGTTGCAGCTCTGTTCGTGGCACTGAAAGGGCCTGCCGCGGAAATCTTACAGACCATCCCAGAGTACGAGCGGAACCACTACGAAACATTGATGAGCGCTTTAGAGAGACGTTACGGAAGCGAGCATAGGAAACAGATATTCCAAATTGAGTTGCAAAACCGCTACCAAAAAGCAAATGAGACATTGCAGGAGTTTGCTTCAGATATTGAAAGATTGGCTCATCTTGCAAATGCAGACGCACCCGTGGAATACACTGAAAGGGTAAAAATCCAGAGCTTCATAAATGGCATACGAGATGTGGAAACGAAGCGGGCTACATATGCGAATCCAAAACTAACGTTTGCTGAAACGGTATCGCATGCACTGACTCAGGAAACAGCCTCACTTTTGAGTAAGCCAGCGTACAAAGCTCATCGCGTGGAAGTGGAAAAGCCAGACTGGATAGACGCAATTTTGGAAGCATTGAAGGGTACGCAGCAGAAGAATAATGATGCAGTCAAATGCTTTAAGTGTGGAAAGCCAGGGCATATTGCGCGTTATTGCAACACCAACCCTAACAGTTCCAACAATGTGGGTGGTCGTAAACGCAGAGCAGAAGGAGATGAGCAAATCTCCAAGACAAATCAATCGTTAAACTAAAGCGAGTCAGCAGCAAGGGGCGACAGCTGGCTCCCGCAATTGAATGCCCCATAATCTCTATCTCGCAGATTGGAAGAAGATCGAGCAATCTTACTGTTGGAGGACATGTGGACGGAAAGGAACGGTTACTGACTGTAGATACGGGTGCATCTCATTCCATCATTCGAGCGGACTTAGTCAACAAAAAGATAAGACCACTGCTTGGAGCAAGATTACGTACAGCCACGGGAGAGGACACCCAGGTAATTGGAGAAGTAGAATGTGAAGTCGCAATTGGGAACGTCACGGTAGTACACAATTTTATAGTGGCAGAAATTGTTGATGAAATCATAATTGGAGTGGACTTCTTAATCGACCAGGGCATCAAGATCGACATGCAAAGCAAGACGATGCGATATAAAAACATGGATGTACCACTTAATTTCGGCTACGAGAGAGGCTACAGCAGTAAACGAGTGCTGGTGGAAGAGAGTCAGCAAATACCACCAAAATCCGAAGCAGTCATCTGGGCAAAGGTTGATGGAGATTGTGGGACAAACAAATTGTGGGTTGTCGAAGCAGCAAACAAATCAGCACTAAACATACTTGTAGGAAAAACCCTGGCTATGACAAAACAAGATGGACGTATTCCGGTAAGAGTACTCAATGAGTTCAAGTCACCACTCAAACTGACTAAAGGAGCTATTTTGGGAAGATGCCAAGAGGCTGAAGTAGTTATTAACTGTGAACAACTCCAGGAACACGTTTCGGCTAGTAATACTGATCTTTCAAATGACATCACGGCATGGATGCAGGGGCTAGAGGAAGCATATCAGAGTCAGGCAAAACAACTGCTCCTAAAGTACGCGAACATATTTGACCAGGATGATTCTAAACCAGGCCGCACCAACGTTGTGAAACATCAAATTGACACTGGAGATGCGAGGCCGATCCGTCAAGCTCCACGTAGTGTTCCACTGGCGAAGCGGGAAGTTGTGAGTCAAATCATTCAAGAAATGAGCGACAGCGGCGTCATCGAACCATCAGCTAGTCCATGGAGCTCACCGGTAGTACTTGTAAAAAAGAAGGATGGAAAAATGAGGTTTTGCGTGGACTACCGGAAGTTGAATGACGTAACGAAAAAGGATAGCTACCCATTGCCAAGAATTGACGACACTCTGGACTCGCTATCTGGTACGAAATGGTTTTCCACGCTGGACTTGAAAAGCGGCTACTGGCAAGTGGAGGTGAAGGAGGAAGATAAAGAGAAAACAGCCTTCAGTGTCGGTGATGGTCTTTGGCAATTTACAGTGATGCCTTTTGGACTTTGTAATGCACCAGCTACTTTTGAGAGACTCATGGACCAGGTACTGAAAGGACTACATTGGAAAACATGCTTGGTGTACCTGGACGACATCATCGTATTGGGCAAGAACTTTGATGAACATCTTAAGAACTTGGAGGAAGTTTTCCAGAGAATAGCTGGCGCTGGTCTGAAGTTAAGTCCCAAAAAGTGTGCGCTGTTTAAAAAGGAAGTCAATTATTTGGGTCACAAGGTAACGACAGAGGGCATCTGCACTGCGAACGAAAAAATAGAGGCTGTAAAGGATTGGCCAAGACCACAGAACCTACATGAATTGAGAAGTTTTCTTGGGCTGTGCACATATTACCGCCGATTTGTACCAAATTTTTCCAGCGTAGCCCATAGCCTCCATGAGCTTACAAGAAAAAACAAAGCTTTTGAATGGAAGAAGGAGCAAGAAGTGGCTTTCCAAACATTGAAGGAGCGTTTGTGCACTGCCCCAATGTTAGCATATCCGATTCCAGGAGCAACATTTATTCTGGATACAGATGCGAGTGGATATGCTATAGGAGGCGTTTTATCACAATTGGTCAATGGACAGGAGAAGGTAGTTGCATATTACAGCCGTTCGATTGGAAAACCAGAGAGGAACTACTGTGTTACGCGGAGAGAGCTGTTGGCATTGGTAGACTGCATTAAACATTTTCACAAATACCTCTACGGCCAGCGATTCCGTGTCAGGACAGATCACGCAGCGTTGAAATGGCTTCTGCAGTTCCGTAATCCGGAAGGACAATTGGCACGGTGGATCGAGCGACTACAAAGCTACGACTTTTCCATTGAGCATCGAAAAGGTAGTACCCATGGAAATGCTGATGCAATGTCACGAAGACCATGTAGTTTGGAATGCAAGCACTGTTCAAAAGCCGAGGCTAAAGAAGACATTATAGATGTCCGGCTAATGAATATAACATGTACAGATGAATGGGACAAGGAACAGCTAAGGAAGTGCCAGCTAGAAGATGCAGATCTGTCACGTGTTATGCAAGGGCTCGAACGAAATAAAAGACCAAACAGAGAAGAGATGTCAGCAGAGAGTCCTATTGCGAAGTCATATTGGGCACAGTGGAACAGTTTAGAATTGATATCCGGTTGCCTTCATCGAGTATGGGAGAGTGAGGATGGTAAATACAAGAATAAACTGATAGTTGTTCCCAGAAAGAGGATTCCTGACGTGCTCAGCGAGCTGCATAATGGTCCAAGCGGAGGTCATCTTGGAATCACGAAGACGCTCGAGAAGATTAAACAGAGATTCTATTGGGTTGGTTGCCGTCAGTCGGTCACTGAGTGGATTGCGAACTGCGAGGTTTGCAGCAGAGCGAAAGGGCCCAGAACACGAAGTCATGGCCAGATGAAGCAATATAACTCAGGTGCGCCATTTGAAAGGATCGCCATGGATGTCGCAGGTCCATTTCCTACTAGCAACCGCGGCAACAAATACGTACTGGTGGTTATGGATTATTTCAGTAAATGGCCAGAGGTATACCCAATCCCAAACCAAGAAGCAGAAACAGTAGCAGAAGTGGTTAAAAACGAATGGGTTGCAAGGTATGGTGTACCAATGGAGTTACATTCTGACCAAGGCAGGAATTTTGAATCAGCTGTGTTCCAAGAAATGTGCAAGAAGCTGGGCATTCGGAAAACACGGACAACTGCATTGCATCCTCAGTCCGATGGTATGGTGGAACGTTTCAATAGAACATTGGAGGAGCATTTAAGGAAAGTAGTCGACAAGTACCATAAGGACTGGGATACACACATATCATTATTCTTGATGGCCTACCGATCGGCAGTACATGACACAACGGGCCAAACTCCCGCAAAGGTAATTTTTGGCAATGACCTTCGACTGCCAGCTGATTTGAAGTATGGGATAGATGCCGATGCGGAGAGGAATGTCAAGAAATCCACTGATGTCTTAGAAGAAGAGCTGAGAGAGATACACGATCTGGTAAGGCAACGAGCAAAGATTATGAGTGACAAGATGAAAGCGAGGTACGATAAAGCAATTAATTCGGAAGGGTTTCAGGAAGGAGATTTGGTGCTGCTATACAACCCACAACGAAAAAAAGGTTTGTCCCCGAAATTGCAGTGTAACTGGGAAGGCCCATACAAAGTTGTAAAACGGATCAACGATGTAGTGTACCGCATACAAACCACTACCAAACCACGAACCAAAATGAAAGTGGTTCATTTGGAGAGATTAGCAGCGTTTAGATCGAGAGATTTGTCTGATCGGGACGATCAGACTTAGGTGGAGGGCAGTGTTACGAATAATAGCAAAACTAAGGAGTGCTGCCAGCTCTAAGCCGATCTAAGCAGTGACGTGAATGCACATCAATAATTCAATCATTATGTATCTACATAAATGAATCAATAATTGCGTCTACACATATGTACACATTCCGGCGAGCAACATTTACATACAAGGCAGCGAGAGATGAGATGTCACACACCGATGAATTTACTTATACGCTTATGTGTGTGCGGGAGACTGTAAACTACAAACACATGCATATACCTTATCTGAGTTGTCACAAGAGAGAGCAATAATTTGTGCACGTAGTTGTGGCTGGCGATTTTGTAGCCGAAACAACTAGTAACTTCTGGAAATCGAAGAGCCTAGAAGTATGCAGCTTAAACTATAAAAGCGGCGCCAGCGAGTAAGAAGTAATTCAGTTTGATTTGAATTGTCAAGCAGTTACGAGTAAGACGATATCTAGCGAGCAATAGCACTATTATTTTGAAAGTCAGTTTCCTTTAAGCTATCAGTTTGGTTATTAAGCTATTCGTTGCACAATTTGAGTGTTATTGTGAAGTATTTTAATAAAGGCCATTTTTCCATTATTCAATATTGGAGTTATTTATTCGACAGTTTAGCGATACGATCCTAGCAAAAGGGCAAATAAGAGGATTTGCAGGAAATTCGTTACACTATGTTGTGAATTTGTTTTAGTTCGGAGATGGTATTTTCCAGTATATCGTCCATTATTATGTCAGCTATGGTTGGAGAAAGTGGGTTTCCCATTGTCATTCCATAACTTTGTGTGAAAATTTTGCCACCGTAGATAAAATAATTGTTGTCGAGTTCGATTGGATTTTGTTGAATTTGCTCATGATGATTTTTATGGCTAGGTACGTTGATATGTTAGTAAATAACGATACCACATCGAATGACACTAGTATGCCGTCTTTCTTTATGTTTATGTTTTTTAATTTTTCTTTTAGTATGTAGGAATTTTTAATGTTGTATTCGTTCGATGTTAAATTGTTTAATATTTGACCAATGTATTTTGATAACCCGTAACATGGGACGCTGACAGATGATGCCATTGGGTGTAAAGGAAGGTTTGGTTTGTGTGTTTTTGGTAGACCGTTGAGTCTAGGCGCCGTGGCCGCGGTGCAGGTTAATTAACTCTTCTCTTTGAAAGTTATTAATTTGTTTTTGTAAATATCGTCGACTAGTTGGTTATTATGTTTTTGTAGTGCGTGTGTTGTGTGATTTCTCGATGTATTATACGTGTTTCTGTCTTCAACTAACATTTCCATTTTTTGTTTGTAGTCAATTTTGTACATTGCCACTGTCTTATTTCCTTTGTTCGAGTCTGTAATAATGTTGCTATTTTTGTGTTTATTTAAAAATGCCGTAGTTTTTCTGTACCCTCCTAGGATGAATTTGTCCGCTGGGTTGTGCTTGGTGTGTCGTTTATATTTATCTTTAAAGATCATTGCTGAAATGGAGCAGATCATACAGCAAATAGAAGATGAGAGAGAAAGAAATCGAAAGAGCCAAGCTCAGTAGCAGAATAATGCAATATACATATATACACCACCGATCTCAATGATTTTTTCAGACAACAATATATACTATATACGTAAGCATTTGGTACAATTTGCAGCTTCTAGCTGTTAAAATGGGCAGAAATTGCGAAAAGTTTCTCATCTAAACAATCGGTTGTGGGGGATATGTGCTATGTCTACGACCGATCTCATCGATTTTTTCAGGCACCAATATGTGCAATATACGAAAGCATATGGTGAAGTTTGAAGCTTCAATTTGATAAATTGAGGAATATATGTCAAAAGTTCTCTTTTTCTGAAAAATCGATTGTATGGAGGATAAATGCTATAGTGGTCCGATCCGGCCGGTGCCGACAAATGTCTAATCGGACATCGAAATACACCCGCTTACGAAATTTAACAAGATATCTCAAAAATAAAGGACTAGTTTACATACAAAAAGACAGACGAGCAGGCGGACATGGCTAAATCAGCTCGGCTCTTCATCATGATTATTTCGGTATAATTAATGGTGGGTCTATCTATTTTCCTTTAAGGACTTACAATTCTGGGATTCATGACGAAGTTAATATACCATTTCATTTTCATGAACGGTATCAAAAAAAAGTAGGTACTTTGTGTGAGGATTCAAAGTTTCACATTTTTTGTAGTCTGCATGATAACGAATCAATTATTTCAACAATATATGACGTAAGCGTAAGCATTTGATGAAATGTGAAGCTTCTAGCCCTAAAAAAGGGGGCAGAAGTGACAGTTTATATGGCGTATATAATATATATACCACCGAACTCTATGCGTTTTTCAGACAACAATATATGCTATATACGTAAGCATTTGGCGAAATTTAAAGCTGCTAGCTGTTAAAATGCGGCAGGAATTGCGAAAAGTTTCTTATCTGAACAACCGGTTGTATGAGATATATACTAAATATTCCACCGATGTCTATGATTTTTTCGGACAACAATATAAGCTATTTACGTAAGATTTTGGTGAAATTTGAAGCTGCCAGCTGTTTCTTATCTGAACAAACGGTTGTATGAGATATATACTATATATACCACCAATCTCTATGATTTTTCAGACAACAATATATGCTAAATACGTAAGCATTTGGTGAAATTTGAAGCTTCTAGCTGTTAAAATGGGACAGAAAATGCGAAAAGTCTCTTATCTGAACAATCGGTTGTATGAGATGTATACTATATATACCACCGATCTCTATGATTTTTCAGACATCAACATATGCTATATACGTAAGCATTTGGCGAAATTTTAACCTTCTAGCTGTTAAAATGAGCAGAAATTGCGAAAAGTTTCTTATCTGAACAATCGGTTGTATGAGGTATGTACTATATATACCACCGATCTCTATCATTTTTTCAGAAAACAATATGCATATTTTGACGAATATTAGCAACACTAAGGGATACTATCATCTCTAAGCCGATGCTAAGCAGTGACTTGTATGCACATCATTAAATAAATCATTATGTCTAACCATATGTCCATACGAGCAGCGGAGAAGAGACGCACAAACACATGCATATATCTTATCTGAGATCTCACAAAAGAAGGCAATGATTTGTGCTAGTGTTACTCATGTATACATGCGCATATGAGAAGCTATAAAAGCAGTTGAGGCTGGTGATTTTGTAGCTGACTAGTAAATTCTGAAATAGGAACCAGGCAGTATAAAAGGCAGCAACAGTAGAGGCACGACAATCTGTTTGATTTAAGCAAGCTATCAATCAGTTGCGAAGTATAAGTGTTTATTGTGAAGTACTTTAATAAAAGCCATTTTGCATTATTGAATAGTGGAGTTATTTATTCAAGAGTTTAGTGATTCGAACGTTAGTAGAAGTAGCAAATAAGAGGAATTGCACTAAATTCGTTACAATTGGTGTCAGAAGAGGAATTGTTGAATAAATTCTGAAGATTTCGAGTGCAACAAGGATATGGTAAAGTGGAGTGAATTGAAGATCCAGCAATTGAAGAAGGAGTTAGAGAGCCGTTAATTAAATACCACCGGCAATAAATTCGAACTTCTGGCAAGACTACGAGAGGCAATGGAAGCAGAAGGAATTAACGTGGAAGAGTATGTCTTTCATCTTGATGTCGACAATATTAGCTGCAATAGCACAAACCTCGACAGTAACATCCAAGATGAAAAAGCAACTAGAATCATAGGAGACACGTATAACATCGAAGATTGAAGCACAAGAAATGCGCATGTCAGGAATGTCGACCCAGATTACACCCAAGATGGAAACTCACCTGGAATCGCAGCAGGCATGTTTAACATCCAAAATGGAAGCACAGGAAGAAGGCATTTCAGAAATGTTGTCGCAAATGTCATCTCAGCTGGAATCGCAGGAGAGAACTGTATAACATCGAAGATTGAAGCACAAGAGGCACGAATATCCGAAATGTCGGCGCAAGTTTCAGCACAGATATCATCGCAGATCTCTGCTCAACTGGAAGAGCAAGAAGGACGTATTTCCTCGAGATACAATAATTTTACAGTTTGAGGAAAAAATCGAGGCCGAGGTGGATGCTTTGAGAGGACGTATCGAGCAGTTGCACCTAAATCGCCCAGCAGTTTCAACGAGTAATCTAAAGGTAAAAATACCATCCTTTGACGGTTGTGTTCCTTACCAGGTTTTTAAGCTACAATTTGAGAAGACCGCAACAGTGAACAACCGGAATGCTGAAGATAAAGTTGCTGCACTCTTCGTAGCATTGAAAGGACCAGCTGCCGAAATCTTACAGATTATTCCAGAGTACAAACGGAACAGTTATGACGCATTGATGGCTGCTGTAGAACGACGGTATGGAAGCGAACACAGGAAACAGATATACCAAATAGAATTGAAAAACCGGTACCAAAAATCTAACTAGACTTTGCAGGAGTTTGCTTCAGACATTGAAAGATTGGCTCATCTTGCAAATGCGGACGTACCTGTGGAATACACTGAAAGGGTAAAGATTCAGAGTTTTATGAATGGCATACGGGACGTCGAAACAAAGCAAGCTACATACGCAAGCCCAAAGCAAACATTTGCTGAAACAGTATCCCATGCACTAACTCAAGAAACTGCCTCACTTTTGAGTAAGCCAGCGTACAAAGCTTATCGCGTGGAAGTGGAAAGGCCAGACTGGGTAGACACAGCAGCAAAACGATTGTGCCGTCAAATGCTTTAAGTGCGGAAAGCCAGGGCACTTTGCACGTTATTGCAGAACCAATCTCAAGAGTTCCGACAATGTGGGTGGCCGTAAACGTAGAGCTGAAGGAGATGAGAAAATCTCCAAATCTACTCAGTCGTTAAACTAAAGCGAGTCAGCCGCAAGGGGCGACAGCGGGCTCCCTCAATTGAATGTCCCATAATCTCTATCTCGCAAATTAGAAGAAGGTCAAATAATCTTACTGTCGGAGGACATGTGGATGGAAAGGAACGTTTACTGACTGTAGATACGGATGCATCTCATTCCATCATTCGAGCGGATTTGGCCAACATGAAGATAAGACCATTGCATGGAGCGAGATTGCGTACAGCCACTGGAGAAGACAGCACGGTTCTAGGAGAAGTAGCATGTGAAGTCGCAATTGGGACGTCATGGTAGTACACAATTTTATAGTGGCAGAGATTGTTGATGAAATCATAATTGGAGTGGACTTTTTAATCGACCAGGGCATCAAGATCGACATGCACAGCAAGACGATGCGATATAAGAGCATGGATGTACCACTTAATTTTGGCTACGAGAGAGGCTACAGCAGTAAACGAGTGCTGGTGGAAGAGAGCCAGCAAATACCACCAAAATCAGAAGCAGTTATCTGGGCAAAGTTTGATGGAGATTGTGGGAAAAACAAATTGTGGGTTGTCAAAGCAGCAAACAAATCAGAACCGATCATACTTGTAGGAAAAGCCCTGGCTATGACAAAACAAAATGGACGTATTCCGGTAAGAGTACTCAACGTGTTCAAGTCACCACTAAAACTGACCAAAGGATCTATTTTGGGAAGATTCCAAGAGGCTGAAGTAGTTATTAACTGTGAACAGCTCCAGGAACACGTTTCATCTAGTGATACTGATCTTTCAAATGACATCACGGCATGGACGGAGGGACTAGAGGAAGATTATCAGAGTAATGCGGCAGTTACCCACCGACGTGTGCCGTACGTACGGAGGTTTGTCGTACGAAGCACGTTAGACCGAACTCTCAAGCCCGTAGGAATCAATGTGTGCGTCTGTGTACATGTACATAACATATTTGTGTGTGTATTGTTTACAGATAAGCACTGTTGCCATTGACCATTTTGCATGTATGCTTATGGAAACATCAACGTTTTCCAATTTAATTTTTGATATTGTAAAAGGCCGGAATACATATTAAATAAGTATAAATAGATTACATATTTATAATCAGCACTTTTACATAATTATTTCGAATTATTTTCACAATTTTTAAAACTTTAATTAGGTGTTTTTGCATAAAATTGCAAACGGTCAAAAATTAGCGCACAAAAGTTTACTAGGCAACTCTGTCTAGTGAGAGAGCGATCCAGCTGACACGTTCTTACGGAGAAAATCAAAATTGTTTTGATTTCTACGTTCCGGGCTACGTACGTACGGGCGTTGCACGTCGGTGAGTTTTCGTTTACATTGCACACTCATAAGATAGGTCGTGTCAGCTGACACGTTTTTGGTACGTACGTTCGTGAGTAACTGCCGCATAAGGCAAAGCAACTGCTCCTAAAGAGTACGTGTTAAATTCCAATTAGAATTAGCAATTGATGCAATTGGTTTATATTCTCTAATTCATTAAACAATTAGAAATAGTTCAACTAATTGTAATTAGATTTACCATTAGAAAAAAAAATTTCAATTATCTAGTGGGAATTAGTTGAACTATTTCTAATTGTTTAATGAATTAGAGAATTTCGCAAATGAAGGTTAATTAGCAATCATTAGCATTATCTAATCATTACTTAACATCCATGTCCTAAAGTACGCAAACATATTTTACCAGGATGGTTCCAAACCAGGCCGCACCAATGTTGTGAAACATCAAATTGACAATGGAGACGCGAGGCCGATACATCAAGCTCCTCGTAGTGTTCCACTTGCGAAACGGGAAGTTGTGAGTCAAATCGTACAAGAAATGAGCGGCAGCGGCATCATCGAACCATCAGCTAGTCCATGGAGCGCACCTGTGCTACTTTTGAAGAAGAAGGATGGGAAAATGAGGTTTTGCGTGGACTACCGTTGAGCGACGTCACGAAAAAGGATAGCTACCCATTATGCGTTGACAGTCGTACTTCAAGTGACTTTTTATTAATTAGTATATATATATAGACGTGTGGTTATTTAATACAAATGAGTTATTTTGATATTGCCAGATTTAAAAATAAATTAACATCCCCACTTATCAAAATAGCTGCAATGGTTAGCGTTAAATACAATGGTTTTATTTTATATTGGTGTAACTTATTTTTTTATTTTTATTTCATAAATTTGTAATGATTCGTTGGCGTAAGGCCCTTTGTCAACAAATCAGCAGGCATTTCGTCAGTTGATACATATTGTTACGAATATTAGCAAAACTAAGGGTGCTGCTATCTCTAGGCCGCTGTTAAGCCGTGACGTGAATTCACATCAATAATTCAATCATTATGTATCTACATAAACGAAACAATAATAGCGTCTATACATATGTACCATGTACGTATACGAGCAGCGGAGAGTCAATGCTCAAACACATGCATATATCTGAGATAGTCCTGAAAGTATGAATGAGAGAAGCTATAAAATCGTGCAATTGTAGTTACAGCTGAGAAGTTTGAGAGCTGATGGCAACTAGTAGATTCTGGAAGCGCCTAGAAGATGAGAACGTTGAAATCAGAGAGTATAAAATGCAGCAAATGTAGAGGCGCTGGAATTCAGTTTGATTTTAGCTATCAAGCAGTTTCGATTAAGACGCTGGCTAGCGCGCCATAGTAGTATTATTCTGAAAGTCAGTTTCATTTAAGCTATCAGTTTGGTTATTAAGCCAGCTAGTTGCAAAGTATAAGTGTTATTGTGAAGTAATTTAATAAAGGCCATTTTTCCATTATTCAATATTGGAGTTATTTGTTCAACAGTTTAGTGATACGAACTTAGCAAAAGGGCAAATAAGAGGATTTGCAAGTAAAATCGCAACAATATTTAAGTGAAACCATTTGGTTTTTAACAACATCTCTTATGTAGTGGTGACGAACATCTATATGTTTAGTTCTATTATGCGAATAATGATTTGTTGCAAGTTTTAATGCACTTTGGGTGTCACAATATATATGTATCATATACAATTGTTTAGTGATATCATAAAGTAAATTTCTTATTTAAACAGCTTCTCTAGATGCGTCTGAGAGAGCTACGTACTCTGCTTTAGTACTGGATAAAGAGAGTGTTTTCTGCTTTCTACTTTGCCAAGAAATAGCAGAACCAAACATCGTAAAGCAGTAGCCAGTATAAGACTTTCTGTCTTTACTGTCGCTCGCCCAATCAGCATCAACAAAACCTGTCAACATTTCATTACATTCTGTTGTAAATCGGTGGTATGGAGGATATATGCTATAGTGGTCCGATCCGGTCGGTTACGACAAATGTCTAACCGGACACCCAAATACACCCGCTCACCAAATTTTATCAAGATATCTCAAAAATTGAGGGACTAGTTTGCATACAAATAGACAGACGGACATGGCTAAATCAACTCAGCTCTTCATCCTGGTTGTTTCGGTATACTTAATGGTGGGTCTATCTATTTTTCTTTAACGACTTACAATTTTGGGATTCGTGACGAAATTAATATACCATTTCATTTTCATGAAAGGTATAAAAAGATTAAAGTGGGACAAAAAATCTGAAAAACATATTCTTGTTGGGTTTTCGGAAAATGTTAAAGGTTATCGTGTCTACGATCCAAAAAAAAAATATTGTTACTGTTTGAAGAGATGTTATCATTATGGAAGATGCGTTAAAAAGCACAGACAACGACGGTTATATATGGATTTACAGTGCAGATTCTTCAATCGAAGAGGAAGAAAGTAAAACAGTCGAAGAATGTATACCATCGAATGAAGAAGAGGAAAGCAGAGATTCAGTGGCGGATTATTCATTGAATGAATCTCTGCATATTTCAACCTCAACCAACCTGATTACACCTATTCAGATGAAAACACCTCAAGTGAAGATTTTAAAGAAGTGCAACCATCTGCTGAAATTGTTGAAGGCAGAAGAACGAGGAAAGACCCAAACCGTTTTGGTTTTACTAATATGTGTGTTTCCAAAATCGTTTCAGAACATATTGATTTTACAGTGGCGTTAGGGGGTCCAGAAGCAGAGCAATGGTCATTCGCTATGCAAGAAGAGCTACAATCATTCAAAGACAACGATGATTGAGAGATATCCGATATACCACACGGGGCATCAGTAGTTAAATCTAAGTGGGTCCTTAACAAAAAGCTTGATGTAGATAGTAACGTGCGTTTTCGAGCCCGACTTGTGGCGAAAGGTTTAATCAGAAGTACGAAATAGACTACTCCGAAACTTTCTCACCTGTGGTAATGCACTCTACGCTGAGAATGGTGTTTGCTATTAGCGTGAAATGTGCGATGAATATCACACACTAAGATGTAACTACCGCTTTTTTAAATGGTCATCTGAAGGAAGATATTTATATGTCGTTTCCAGAGGGGTATGAAAAGAAAATTACTGGGAAATCTTTAAAATTGAAACGAGGCATTTACGGCCTTAAACAATCTTCTTTAATTTGGTACGAAAAAGTAAAAGAATGTTTATTAAAATTAGGGATTAAAACTAGTTGTTATGAACCATGTCTTTTTACCAAAATTGATAATGATGTAAATGTTATAGTTACAATCTATGTAGATGATTTTTTGATTTTTTCAAATAACTCAAAGGAAACAGAAATGTTGAAAAATGTGTTAAACTCACAATTTAAAATAAAAGATCTAGGACTTGTAAAACGCTATTTAGCTATGATGATTCAACTGAATAGAAATTGCAGCCAAATAACTATAGATCAACAAGAATATATCGAACAATTATTATGTAAATTTAATATGTCAAGTTGTAAGCCAATAGATACACCTATTGAATGTAAACTCACTTTTGATCAATCTAAAACTATTTGTGATAACGTTCCTTTTCAAAAACTTTTCGGCTCTTTGATGTATCTAGTCATTCTAACAAGACCAGATATTGCATACGCAGTAAGCTATCTTAGCCTATTTAGAAATTGTTACAAAGAAATCCATTATGTTTATGCGAAAAGAATTTTGAAATACTTACAAAAAACAAAAGGTTACTGCTACTCAATTTTTGAGATATCTTGATAAAATTTGGTGAGCGGTTGTATTTGGGTGTCCGATTAGACATTCGTCGCAACAGGCTGGATCGGACCACTATAGCATATATCCTCCATACAACCGATTTTTCAGAAAAAGAGGATTTTTATCATATCTTCCTCAATTTATCAGATTGAAGCTTCAAACTTCACCATATACTTTCGTATATTGCACATATTGTTGTCTGAAAAAATCATAAAGATCGGTGGTATATGTAGTATATATATGGTGGTATATATAGTAAATATATAGTATATATATATATTTTCACAATTTCAGCACCATTTTAACGGCTAGAAACTTCAAATTTCACCAAATGCTTACGTGTATAGCATATATTGGTGTCTGAAAAAATAATAGAGATCGGTGGTATATATATTACATACCCCATATAAACTGTATTTTTTTGCCCCTTTTTTACGGCTAGAAGCGTCAAAATCCATCAAATTTCATCAATGGTTACGTTTACGTCATATATTGTTGAAATACGTGATTCGTAGTCATAGTTTTTACACGCAGACCACAAAAAACCTGAAACTTTGCATCCTCACAAAAAGTACCTACCTATTTTTATACCTTTCATGAAAATGAAATGGTATATTAATTTCCTCACGAAACCCAAAATTGTAAGTCCTTAAAGAAAAATAGATAGACCCACCATTAAGTATACCGAAATAATCAGATTGAAGAGCCGAGTTGATTTAGCCATGTCCGTCTGTCCGTCTGTCTGTTTTTATGCAAACTAGTCCCTCAATTTTTGAGATATCTTGATAAAATTTGGTGAGCGGGTGTATTTGGGTGTCCGATTAGATATTTGTCGGAACCGGCCGGATCGGACGCCTATAGCATATATCCTCCATACAACCGATTTTTCAGAAAAAGAGGATTTTTGTAATATCTTACACAATTTAACAGATTGAAGCTTCAAACTTCACCATATACTTTCGTATATTGCACATATTGTTTTCTGAAAAAATTGATGAGATCGGTCGTATATATAGTACATGTCCCCCACAACCGATTGTTCAGATAAGAAACTTTTCGTAATTACTGTCCTATTTTAAGAGCTAGAGGCTTCAAATTTCAGCGAATGCTTACGTATATAGCATATATTGTTGTCTGAAAAAATCATAAACATCGGTGGTATATATAGTATATATATAATGGTATATATAGTATATATATAGTATATATATATAGTATATATAAATATTTTCGCAATTTTAGCCCCATTTTAACAGCTAAAAGCTTCAAATTTCACCGAATGCTTACGAATATAGCATATATTGTTGTCTGAAAAAATCATAGAGATCGGTTGTATATATAGTATATATCTCATTCAACCGATTGTTCAGATAAGAAACTTTTCGCAATTTCTACCCCATTTTAACAGCTATAAGCTTCAAATTTCACCGATTGCTTACGCATATAGTATATATTGTTGTCTGAAAAAATCATAGAGATCGGTTGTATAAATAGTATATATCTCATTCAACCGATTGTTCAGATAAGAAACTTTTCGCAATTTCGCCACATTTTAACAGCTAGAAGCTTCAAATTTCACCAAATGCTTACGTGTATAGCATATATTGATGTCTGAAAAAATCATTGAGATCGGTGGTATATATAGTATATATCTCATACAACCGATTGTTGAGATAAGAAACTTTGCGCAATTTCTTCCCCATTTTAACAGCTAGAAGCTTCAAATTTCACCAAATGCTTACGTGTATAGCATATATTGTGGTCTGAAAAAATCATAGAGATTGGTGGTATATATATTATATACTTCATATAAACTGTTATTTTTCCCCTTTTTTACGGCTAGAAGCTTCAAAATTCATCAATTTTCATAGTTACGTTTAGGTTATATACTTTTGAAATACGTGATTCGTAGTCATAGTTTTTACATGCAGACCACAAAAAACGTGAAGCTTTGCATCCTCACATAAAGTACCTACCTATTTTTATACTCAGTTGAGCAGAGCTCACAGAGTATATTAACTTTGATTGGATAACGGTTGGTTGTACAGGTATAAAGGAATCGAGATAGATATAGACTTCCATATATCAAAATCATCAGTATCGAAAAAAAATTCGATTGAGCCATGTGCGTCCGTCCGTCCGTCTGTCCGTTAACACGATAACTTGAGTAAATTTTGAGATATCTTGATGAAATTTGGTATGTAGGTTCCTGGGCACTCATCTCAGATCGCTTTTTAAAATGAACGATATCGGACAATAACCACGCCCACTTTTTCGTTATCGAAAATTTCGAAAAATTGAAAAAGGCCGATAATTCATTACCAAATACGGATTAAGCGATGCAACTTGGTAGGTGAGTTGAACTTATGATGCGGAATAGAAAACTAGTAAAATTTTGGACAACGGGCGTGGCACCGCCCACTTTTAAAAGAAGGTAATTTAGAAGTTTTGCAAGCTGTAATTTGCAGTCGTTGAAGATATCATGATGAAATTTGGCGGGAACGTTACTTTTATTACTATATGTCTGCTTAATAAAAATTAGCAAAATCGGAGAACGACCACGCCCACTTTTTAAAAAAAAAATTTTTTTAATTCAAATTTTAAAAGAAAAGTTAATATCTTTACAGTATGTAAGTAAATTATGTCAACATTCAACTCCAGTAATGATATGTTGCAACAAAATACAAAAATAAAAGAAAATTTCAAAATGGGCGTGTCTCCGCCCTTTTTCATTTAATTTGTCTAGGATACTTTTAATGCCATAAGTCGAACAAAAATCTACCAATCCTTGTGAAATTTGGTAGAGGCTTAGATTCTAGGACGATAACTGTTTTCTGTGAAAAAGTGCGAAATCGGTTGAAGCCACGCCCAGTTTTTATACACATTCGACCGTCTGTCCTTCCGCTCGGCCGTTAACACGATAACTTGAGCAAAAATCGATATATCTTTATTAAACTCAGTTCACGTACTTACTTAAACTCACTTTGTATTGGTGTAAAAAATGGCCGAAATCCGACTATGACCACGCCCACTTTTTCGATATCGAAAATTACGAAAAATGAAAAAAATGCCATAATTATATACCAAATACGAAAAAGGGGATGAAACATGGTAATTGTATTGGTCTATTGACGCAAAATATAACTTTAGAAAACAACTTGGTAAAATGGGTGTGACACCTACCATATTAAGTAGAAGAAAATGAAAAAGTTTTGCAGGACGAAATCAAAAGCCCTTGTAATCTTGGAAGGAATACTGTTCGTGGTATTACATATATAAATAAATTAGCGGTACCCGACAGATGATGTTCTGGATCATCCTAGTCCACATTTTGTTCGATATCTCGAAAACGCCTTCACGTATACAACTAAGGGCCACTCCCTTTTAAAACCCTCATTAATACCTTTCATTTGATACCCATATCGTACAAAGAAATTCTAGAGTCACCTCTGGTCCACCTTTATGGCGATATCTTGAAAAGGCGTCCACCTATAGAACTAAGGCCCACGCCCTTTTAAAATACTCACTAACACCTTTCATTTGATACACATATCGTATAAACAAATTCTAGAGTCACCCCTGGTCCACCTTTATAGCGATATCTTGAAAAGGCGTAATCCTATAGAACTAAGGCCCACGCCCTTTTAAAATACTCACTAACACCTTTCATTTGATACCCATATATTATAAACAAATTCTAGAGTCACCCCTGGTCCACCTTTATGGCGATATCCCGAAAGGGCGTCCACCCATAGAACTAAGGCCCACTCCCTTTTAAAACACTTATTAACACCTTTCGTTTGATAGCCATATTGTACAAACGCATTCTAGAGTCAACCCTGGTCCACTTTTATAACGATATTCCGAAAAGGCGTCCACCTATAGAACTAAGGCCCACTCCCTTTTAAAATACTCATTAACACCTTTCATTTGATACTCATATCGTACAAACATATTCTAGAGTCACCCCTGGTCAATCTTTATGGCGATATCTCGAAAAGGCGTCCATCTATAGAACTTAGGCCCACTCCCTTTTAAAATTATCATTAACACATTTCATTTGATACCCATATCATACAAACAAATTCTAGAGTCAGGCCTGGTCCACCTTAATGGCGATATCCCTATATGGCGTCCATCTATAGAACTATGGCTCACTTCCTCTTAAAATACTCTTTAATACCTTCCATTTGATACACATGTCATACAAACACATTCCAGGGTTACCCTAGGTTCTTTTTACAACATGGTGATTTTCCCTTACTTTGTCTCCGCAGCTCTCAACTGAGTATGTAATGTTCGGTTACACCCGAACTTAGCCTTCCTTACTTGTTTATTTTATATTTATCTTAAAAATCGTTTAGATATGTTCAAATTTCACCAAATGTTTACGTGTATAGCATATACTGTTGTCTGAAAAAATCATAGAGATCGGTGGTATATATATTATAAACTTCATATAAACTGTCATTTTTGCCCTTTTTTACGGCTAGAAGCTTCAAAATTCATTAAATTTCATCAAATAGTTACGTTTAGGTCATATACTTTTGAAATACGTGATTCGTAGTCATAGTTTTTACATAAAAAAAAAAAATAAATGTAAGGCGCGATAACCTCCGAAGAGATCTAAGGCCGAGCTTCTCTTCCAATTTGCGTCGTGGTCCTCTTGATTTTTCCCTACAAATTGGCCGGACGGGACCTACATGTTTTATGCCGACTCCGAACGGCATCTGCAAGGCAGATGAGTTTTCACTGATAGCTTTTCATGGCAGAAATACAATCGGAGCGCTTGCCAGACACTGCCGAGGGGCGACCCCGCTTAGAAAAATTTTCTTCTAATTGAAAAATCTTATTTCTAAAATTTTGATGTTGCTTTGCCCGGGAGTTGAACCCAGGGCATACGGTGTGATAGGCGGAGCACGCTACCATCACACCACGGTGGCCGCCGATAGTTTTTACATGCAGACCCCAAAAAACGTGAAGCTTTGCATCCTCACGCAAAGTACCTACCTATTTTTATACCTTTCATGAAAATGGAATGGTATATTAATTTCGTCACGAAACCTAAAATTGTAAGTCCTTAAAGGAAAATAGATAGACCCACCATTAAGTATACCGAAATTATCAGGTTGAAGAGCTGAGTTGATTTAGCCATGTCCGTCTGTCCGTCTGTCTGTTTGTATGCAAACTAGTCCCACAATTTTTGAGATATCTTGATAAAATTTGGTGAGCGGCTGTATTTGGGTGTCCGATTAGACATTTGTCGGAACCGGCCGGATCGGACCCCTATAGCATATATCCTCCATACAACCGATTTTTCAGAAAAAGAGGATTTTTTTAATATCTTACTCAATTTAACATATTGAAGCTTCAAACTTCACCATATACTTTCGTATATTGCACATATTGTTGCCTCTGATTAGTTCGGTCGTATATATAGCATATATCCTCCACAACCGATTGTTCAGATAAGAAACTTTTCGTAATTACTGCCCTATTTTAAGATCTAAGAATTTCAACGAATGCTTACGTATATAGCATATATTGTTGTCTGAAAAAATCATAAACATCGGTGGTATATATAGTATACATATATATGGTGGTATATATAGTATATATAGTATATATATATATTTTCGCAATTTTAGCCCCATTTTAACAGCTAGGAGCTTCAAATTTCACCAAATGCTTACGTGCATAGCGTATATTGATGTCTGAAAAAATCATTGAGATCGGTGGTATATATAGTATATATCTCATACAACCGATTGTTCAGATAAGAAACTTTGCGCAATTTCTGCCCCGTTTTAACAGCTAGAAGCTTCAAATTTCACCAAATGCTTACGTGTATAGCATATATTGTTGTCTGAAAAAATCATAGAGAACGGTGGTATATATATTATATACCCCATATAAACTGTCATTTTTGCCCCTTTTTTACAGCTAGAAGCTTCAAAATTCATCAAGTTTCATCAAATAGTTACGTTTAGGTTATATACTTTTGAAATACGTGATTCGTAGTCATTGTTTTTACATGCAGACCACAAAAAACCTGAAGCTTTGCATCCTCACACAAATTACCTACCTATTTTTATACTCAGTTGAGCAGAGCTCACAGAGTATATTAACTTTGATTGGATAACGGTTGGTTGTACAGGTATAAAGGAATCGAGATAGATATAGACTTCCATATATCAAAATCATCAGTATCGAAAAAAAATTCGATTGAGCCATGTCCGTCCGTCCGTCCCTCCGTCTGTCCGTTAACAGGATAACTTGAGTAAATTTTGAGATATCTTGATGAAATTTGGTATGTAGGTTCCTGGGCACTCACCTCAGATCGAACGGTATCGGACCATAACCACGCCCACTTTTTCGATATCGAAAATTTCGAAAAATCGAAAAAGTGCGATAATTCATTACCAAATACGGTTTAAGCGATGAAACTTGGTAGGTGAGTTGAACTTATGACGCGGAATAGAAAACTAGTAAAATTTTGGACAATGGGCGTGGCACCACCCACTTTTAAAAAGAAGGTAATTTAGAAGTTTTGCAAGCTGTAATTTGGCAGTCGTTGAAGATGTCAAGATGAAATTTGGCGGGAACGTTACTTTTATTACTATATGTCTGCTTAATAAAAATTAGCAAAATCGGAGAACGACCACGCCCACTTTTAAAAAAAATTTTTTTTTTTAATTCAAATTTTAAAAGAAAAGTTAATACCTTTACAGTATATAAGTAAATTATGTCAACATTCAATTCCAGTAATGATATGTTGCAACAAAATACAAAAATAAAATAAAATTTCAAAATGGGCGTGGCTCCGCCCTTTTTCATTTAATTTGTATAGGATACTTTTAATGCCATAAGTCGAACAAAAATTTACCAATCCTTGTGAAATTTGGTAGAGGCTTAGATTCTAGTACGATAACAGTTTTCTGTGAAAAAGTGCGAAATCGGTTGAAGCCACGCCCAGTTTTTATACACAGTCGACCGTCTGTCCTTCCGCTCGGCCGTTAACACGAAACCTTGAGCAAAAATCGATATATCTGTACTAAACTCAGTTCACGTACTTATTTGAACTCACTTTGTATTGGTGTAAAAAATGACCGAAATCCGACTATTACCACGCCCACTTTTTCGGTATCGAAAATTACGAAAAATGAAAAAAATGCCATAATTATATACCAAATACGGAAAAAGGGATGAAACATGGTAATTGTATTGGTATTGGTAAAACTTGGTAAAATGGGTGTGACACCTACCATATTAAGTAGAAGAAAATGAAAAAGTTTTGCAGGGCGAAATCAAAAGCCCTTGGAATCTTGGAAGGAATACTGTTCGTGGTATTAAAAAAAAAAATAAATGTAAGGCGCGATAACCTCCGAAGAGATCTAAGGCCGAGCTTCTCTTCCAATTTGCGTCGTGCTCCTCTTGATTTTCCCTACAAATTGGCCGGACGGGACCTACATGTTTTATGCCGACTCCGAACGGCATCTGCAAAGCAGATGAGTTTTCACTGAGAGCTTTTCATGGCAGAAATACACCCGGAGTGCTTGCCAAACACTGCCGAGGGGCGACCCCGCTTAGAAAAATTTTCTTCTAATTGAAAAATCTTATTTCTAAAATTTTGATGTTGCTTTGCCCGGGAGTTGAACCCAGGGCATACGGTGTGATAGGCGGAGCACGCTACCCATCACACCACGGTGGCCGCAGGTGGTATTACATATATAAATAAATTAGGGGTACCCAACAGATGATGTTCTGGATCACCCTGGTCCACATTTTGGTCGATATCTCGAAAACGCCTTCACATATACAACTAAGGGCTACTCCCTTTTAAAACCCTCATTAATACCTTTAATTTGACACCCATATCGTACAAACACATTCTAGAGTCACCCCTGGTCCACCTTTATGGCGATATCTTGAAAAGGAGTCCACCTATAGAACTAAGGCCCACTCCCTTTCAAAGTACTCACTAACCCCTTTCATATGATACCCATATCGTATAAACAAATTCTAGAGTCACCCCTGGTCCACCTTTATGGCGATATCTGGAAAAGGCGTCCACCTATAGAACTAAGGCTCACGCCCTTTTAAAATACTCATTAACACCTTTGGTTTGACACCCATATGGTACAAACGCATTCTAGAGTCACCCCTGGTTCACGTTTATGGCGATATCCCGAAAGGGCGTCCACCTATAGAACTAAGGCCCACTCCCTTTTAAAACACTTATTAACACCTTTCGTTTGATACCCGTATTGAAAAAACGCATTCTAGAGTCAACCCTGGTCCACTTTTATAACGATATTCCGAAAAGGCGACCACCTATAGAACTAAGGCCCACTCCCTTTTAAAATACTCATTAACACCTTTCATTTAATACACATATCGTACAAACAAATTCTAGAGTCAGGCCTGGTCCACCTTTATGGCGATATCCCTAAATGGCGTCCATCTATAGAACTATGGCTCACTTCCTCTTAAAATACTCTTTAATACCTTCCATTTGATACACATGTCGTACAAACATATTCCAGGGTTACCCTAGGTACAACATGGTGATTTTCCCTTACTTTGTCTCCACAGCTCTCAACTGAGTATGTAATGTTCGGTTACACCCGAACTTAGCCTTCCTTATTTGTTTGTTTTATATTTATCTTAAAAATAGTTTAGATATGCTCAAATTTTACAAAATGTTTACGTGTATAGCATATACTGTTTTCTGAAAAAATCATAGAGACCGGTGGTATATATAGTATATATCTCATACAACCGATTGTTGAGATAAGAAACTTTGCGAAATTCCTTCCCCATTTTAACAGCTAGAAGCTTTAAATTTCACCAAATGCTTACGTGTATAGCATATATTGTTGTCTGAAAAAATAACTGAGATCGGTGGTATATATAGTAGGCCGGGTCGATTTGTGGGGAGGCAAAAAAAATCGCCCATTGCTCTGTGAAAATCATATTCTAGGGATCAAAATAACAAACCTTGCCGAAGGAACCGTACCTCTAAAACGAATTCTGATGTCCCCCCTTTGGGTTGTAGGGGCAAATTTTGAAAAGTCCCACTTTGAAATGCCTATGTTTTTTCTTTTTGGAGTTTATTTTTCTCTTTAGAAACTTATTTAGTCAGAACATATGTAAATGAAAAAATGAATTTAACTTAGTAATAGAAAAAAATTTAAAAAAATTATTAGAAATTAGCGTTTTTACAACCACCTTTTAAAACCAAGGCATCACTGTGATGCATTTGCATGTCGTAAACATAGTTTTGTGGGTTTTTTATTCAACCGTTTTAAAAAATGAAGGTATCACTGTGACACAATTGCAGATCGTAAAATTGCTTGTGTTGTTTTTTTTAAGCCACCTTAAGACACAGCAGGTAGAATTGAAATTGCCCCTACCCAAAAGTTCGACCCAAAGGGGGAGGGGGGGGGGCATCAGAATTCGTTTTAGAGGTATGGTTCCTTCGGCAAAGTTTCTTGTTTTGATCCCTAGAATACGATTTTCACAGAGCAATGAGTGATTTTTAAATCGACCCGCCCTAATATATAGTATATATCTCATGCAACCGATTGTTCAGATAAGAAACTTTGCGCAATTTCTGCTCCATTTTAACAGCTAGAAACTTTAAATTTCACCAAATGATTACGTATATAGCATATATTGTTGTATGAAAAAATCATAGGAATCGGTGGTATATATATTATATACCCAATAAAAACTGTATTTTTTTGCCCCTTTTTTACGGCTAGAAGCTTCAAAATTCATCAAATTTCATCAAATAGTTACGCTTACGTCATACATTGTTGAAATACGTGATTCGTAGTCATAGTTTTTACACGCAGACCACAAAAAACCTGAAACTTTGCATCCTCACACAAAGTACCTACCTATTTTTATACCTTTCATGAAAATGAAATGGTATATTAATTTCGTCACGAAACCTAAAATTGTAAGTCCTTAAAGGAAAATAGATAGACCCACCATTAAGTATACCGAAATAATCCGATTGAAGAGCTGAGTTGATTTAGCCATGTCCGTCTGTCTTTCTGCTTGTTTGTATGCAAACTAGTCCCTCAATTTTTGAGATATCTTGATAAAATTTGGTGAGCGTGTGTATTTGGGTGTCGGATTAGACATTTATCGGAACCGGCCGGATCGGACCCTATAGCATATATCCTCCATACAACCGATTTTTCAGAAAAAGAGGATTTTTGTAATATCTTACTCAATTTAACAGATTGAAGCTTCAAACTTCACCATATACTTTTGTATATTGCACATATTGTTGCCTGAAAAATTTGATGAGATCGGTCGTATATATAGTATATATCCCCCACAACCGATTGTTCAGATAAGAAACTTTTCGTAATTACTGCCCTATTTTATGAAATAGAGGCTTCAAATTTCAACGAATGCTGACGTATATAGCATATATTGTTGTCTGAAAAAATCATAAACATCGGTTGTATATATAGTATATATAGTATATATATATATAGTATATATATATATTTTCGCAATTTTAGCCCCATTTTAACAGCTAGAAGATTCAAATTTCACCGAATGCTTACGTATATAGCATATATTGTTGTCTTAAAAAATCATAGAGATCGGTGGTATATATAGTATATATCTCATTCAACCGATTGTTCAGATAAGAAACTTTTCGCAATTTCTACCCCATTTTAACAGCTATAAGCTTCAAACTTCACCGATTGCTTACGTATATAGTATATATTGTTGTGTCAAAAAATCATAGAGATCGGTGATATATATAATATATATATGATGGTATATATAGTATACATGTATATAGTAAATATATATATATTTTTTTTTGCGGCCCCATTTTAACAGCTAGAAGCTTCAAATTTCACCAAATGCTTACGTATATAGCATATATTGTTGCCTGAAAAAATCATAGAGATCGGTGGTATATATATTATAGACCCCATATAAACTGTATTTTTTTGCCGCTTTTTTACGGCTAGAAGCTTCAAATTTCATCAAATAGTTACGTTTTCGTCATATATTGTTGAAATACGTGATTCGTAGTGATAGCTTTTACACGCAGACCACAAAAAACCTGAAACTTTGCATCCTCTCAAAAAGTACCTACCTATTTTTATACCTTTCATGAAAATGTTTGAGCCTGGACAAGAGAAGATGTGCGGTGTTTTTTATATATATATAATTTTGCATTGATTATACCCAGATGTGATATTTAAATAATTGTCAACTTACCTTCCTGAGGAAGACGCGAATATGCTTCGAAACGCGTAGAAGATAAAATAAACGATTGTTTTATTTCAAAAAAAATCGGCCGAAAAGCTCCACAATTTAATAATTAAACTTTACGACTTGGCCCAATATAAAATAATTTGCGCAATTTCTTCCCCATTTTAACAGCTAGAAGCTTCAAATTTCACCAAACGCTTAAGTGTATAGCATATATTGTTGTCTGAAAATCATTGAGATCGCTGGTGTATATAGTATATATCTCATACAACCGATTGTTCAGATAAGAAACTTTGCACAATTTCTGCCCCATTTTAACAGGTAGAAGTTTCAAATTTCACCAAATTCTTACGTATATAGCATATATTGTTGTCTGAAAAAATCATAGAGATCGGTGGTATATATATTATATATGTCTGAAAAAATCATAAAGATCAGTGGTATATATAGTATATATATAGTGGTATATATAGTATATGTATATAGTATATATATATTTTCGCTATTTTAGCCCCATTTTAACAGCTAGAAGCTGCAAATTTCACCGAATGCTTACGTATATAGCATATATTGTTGCCTGAAAAAATTATAGAGATCGGTTGTATATATAGTATATATCTCATTCAACCGATTGTTCAGATAAGAAACTTTTCGCAATTTCTACCCCATTTTAACAGCTATAAGCTTCAAATTTCACCGATTGCTTACGTATATGGTATATATTGTTGTGTCAAAAAATCATAGAGATCGGTGATATATATAACATATATATGATGGTATATATAGTATATATATTTTTTTTTGCGATTTCGGCCCCATTTTAACAGCTAGAAGCTTCAAATTTCACCAAATGCTTACGTGTATAGCATATATTGATGTCTGAAAAAATCATTGAGACCGGTGGTATATATAGTATATATCTCATACAACCGATTGTTGAGATAAGAAACTTTGCGCAATTTCTTCCCCATTTTAACAGCTAGAAGTTTCAAATTTCACCAAATGCTTACGTGTATAGCATATATTGTGGTCTGAAAAAATCATAGAGATCGGTGGTATATATATTATATACTTCATATAAACTGTTATTTTTTCCCCTTTTTTACGGCTAGAAGCTTCAAAATTCATCAATTTTCATAGTTACGTTTAGGTTATATACTTTTGAAATACGTGATTCGTAGTCATAGTTTTTACATGCAGACCACAAAAAGCGTGAAGCTTTGTATCCTCACACAAAGTACCTACCTATTTTTTATTTTATATTTATCTTAAAAATCGTTTAGATATGTTCAAATTTCACCAAATGTTTACATGTATAGCATATGCTATTGTCTGAAAAAATCATAGAGACCGGTGGTATATATAGTATATATTTCATACAACCGATTGTTGAGATAAGAAACTTTGCGCAATTTCTTCCCCATTTTAAAGCTAGAAGCTTCAAATTTCACCAAATGCTTACGTGTATAGCATATATTGTTGTCTGAAAAAATAATAGAGATCGGTGGTATATATATTTTATACCCGATATAAACTGTATTTTTTCCCCCTCTTTTACAGCTAGAAGCTTCAAAATTCATAAAATTTCATCAAATAGTTACGCTTACGTCATATATTGTTGAAATACGTGATTCGTAATCATAGTTTTTACACGCAGACCACAAAAACCTGAAACTTTGCATCCTCACACAAAGTACCTACCTATTTTTTTATCTTATATTTATCTTAAAAATCGTTTAGGTATGTAGATCTGTTCATTATATATTTCTTATCTTATAGAACCGATTATTCGGAGATTACGAACGGCATAAGATTATTGTTCAGCCCCATTCATGAAAGGGGGCACAGCCGAAGACAGTCCCGTCCTTACTTGTTTATTTTATATTTATCTTAAAAATCGTTTAGATATGTACATCTGTTCACTATATATTTCTTATCTTATACATCCGATTATTTGGAGATTACGAACGGGATAAGATTATTGTTCAGCCCCATTCATAAAAGGTATGAAGTCTTCGGCACAGCTGAAGACAGTCTCGTCCTTACTTGTTTCGTTTGGAACATGTACCATAGCTGGGCTTCCGAATAAACGAATATGACTAAAGTTCGGTTTCTTAGAGAACCAAACTTCATGTGGAGTTTTGTCTCCTAACGTTGAACAAATGGATCTGTTTTTTATGTAAACAGCTGTATTAGTAGCTTCCGCCCAAACATTTTTTGGCAAATTAGCATCAAATAATAAAAAGTTTGCTTTTTCAATTACTGTTCTGTTACCCCCTTCGCAAACACCATTTTGTTCGGGAGTATATGGACAAGTGGTTTGATGTAGTATACCGTCCTGCAATAACAACTTATCCAAACTTTTATTGCAAAACTCGCCACCATTGTCAGTGCGCAAAATCTTAATTTTCTTATTTTGTTGGTTTTCTACCATTGCTTTAAATGCTTTAAACCTCTAAAAAGCTTCACACTTTTATAAGATATATAAATGTGATGCG